>NC_034203.2:7863723-8135306 GCF_002021735.2 Oncorhynchus kisutch
GACAATGACCCCAAGCATACTTCCAAAGTTGTGGAAAAATTGCTTAAGGACAACAAAGTCAAGGTATTGGAGTGGCCATCACAAAGCCCTGACCTCAATCCTATAGAAAATTTGTGGGCAGAACTGAAAAGGTGTGCGCGAGCAAGGAGGCCTACAAACCTGACTCAGTTACACCAGCTCTGTCAGGATGAATGTGCCAAAATTCCCCCAACTTTTTGTGGGAAGCTTGTGGAAGGCTACCCAAAACATTTGACCCAATTTAAAGGCAATGCTACCAAATACTAATTGAGTGTATGTAAACTTCTGACCCACTGGGAATGTGATGAAATAAATAAAAGCTGAAATAAATAATTCTCTCAACAATTTTTCAGAAATTTAACATTCTTAAAATAAAGTAGTGATCCTAGCTGACCTAGGACAGGGAATTTTTACAAGGATTAAATGTCAGGAATTGTGAAGAACTGAGTTTAAATGTATTTGGCTAAATGTATTTAAATGTATTTGGCTAAAGTAGTATGTAAACTTCCGACTTCAACTGTGTGTATATACACAACTCTCCTTCCGTTGCCTCCAATTGCTCTTAAATACAAGTAAAACAAAATTCATGCTCTTCAACCGATCGCTGCCTGCACCTGGCCGCCCGTCCAACATCACTACTCTGGACGGTTCTGACTTAGAATATGTGACAACTACAAATACCTAGGTGTCTGGTTAGACTGTAAACTCTCCTTCCAGACTCACATCAAACATCTCCAATCCAAAGTTAAATCTAGAATTGGCTTCCTATTTCGCAACAAAGCATCCTTCACTCATGCTGCCAAACATACCCTTGTAAAACTGACCATCCTACCTGTCCTCGACTTCGGCGATGTCATTTACAAAATAGCCTCCAATACCCTACTCAATAAACTGGATGCAGTCTATCACAGTGCCATCCGTTTTGTCACCAAAGCCCCACATACTACCCACCACTGCGACCTGTACGCTCTCGTTGGCTGACCCTCGCTTCATACTCGTCGCCAAACCCACTGGCTCCAGGTCATCTTGTAGATGACCTGGAGCCAGTGGGTTTGGCGACGAGTATGAAGCGAGGGTCAGCCAACGAGAGCTGACCCCCTTATCTCAGCTCGCTGGTCACCATAGCAGCACCCACCTGTAGCATGCGCTCCAGCAGGTATATCTCTCTGGTCACCCCCAAAACCAATTATTCCTTTGGCCGCCTCTCCTTTCAGTTCTCTGCTGCCAATGACTGGAATGAACTACAAAAATCTCTAAAACTGGAAACCTGTATCTCCCTCACTAGCTGTAAGCACCAGCTGTCAGAGCAGCTCACAGATTACTGCACCTGTACATAGCCCATCTATAATTTAGCCCAAAGAACTACGTCTTCCCCTACTGTATTTATTTATTTTGCTCCTTTGTACCCCATTATTTCTCTACCTTGCACATTCTTCCACTGCAAATCTACCATTCCAGTGTTTTACATGCTATATTGTATTTACTTCGCCACCATGGCCTTTTTTTGCCTTTACCTCCCTTATCTCACCTCATTTGCTCATATTGTATATAGACTTATTTTTCTACTGTATTATTGACTGTATGTTTGTTTTACTCCATGTGTACCTCTGTTGTTGTATGTGTCGAACTGCTTTGCTTTGTCTTGGCCAGGTTGCAATTGTAAATGAAAACTTGTTCTCAACTTGCCTACCTGGTTAAATAAAGGTGAAATAAAAATATATATTTTGATATATATTACTCACACACTTTGTTTATTTTTTACATTTAACCTTTGTTTAACTTGGCAGGTCAGTTAAGAACAAATTCTTATTTACAATCACGGCCTACCCCGGCCAAACCCGGACAACGCTGGGCTAATTGTGCGCCGCCTTATGGGACTCCCAATCACGGCTGGTTGTGATACAGCCTGGATTCAAACCAGGGTGTCTGTAGTGAGGCCTCTAGCACTGAGATGCAGTGCCTTTGTCTTGGGAGCAAATATTGCAAATTTGAAATAGTTACCGGAGTTCCTTACCACCCCACTAAATGTGTCACTTCCGAAACATAGTGAAGAAGTTGCAATAAAGGGATAACCATGCTCATTTTGATTACAGATTAATTGTAGAAATTGTATTTGCAATCACATTACCTATCTTTATTTTTGGCAATATAACAGGCTTAACAAGTGTCAATCGTAGAGATAAATGGAGGACTGTTGATGGATATAACTTGTTTTAGTATAGACATTTGCCATTGAGGGCTTCCACCTTTTAAAAGGAAAGGGCGATACCTAGTTAGTTGTACAACTGAATGCGTTCAACTGAAGTGTGTCTTCCGTATTTAACCCAACCCTTCTGAATCAGAGAGGTGCGGGGGGCTGCCATAATCAACATCCACGTCTTTGGCGCTCGGGGAACAGTGGGTTAACTGCCTTGCTCAGGGGCAGAACGACAGATTTGGACCTTTTTCATATCGGGGAGTCGATCCAGTAACCTTTCGGTTACTGGCCCAACGCTCTAACCACTAAAGTAGTCAATTAGGTGGGGATTCCTATGGGTTGGGAGTGATCAATCAATGATCAGAGTGCATTGTCTTCTTCAAATTGGGTTGCCTATGCTTTGTATACCAACGACTAAGGTAATATCCAGGAGCCAAGACCAAGATTCATACGAGGACATTGGCCCCAAGATCCAGACCCAGTGAGTTGAAACCATGGAAGAATCTCAATTGAATGCTCCTCGCATCTCTCCTCGCCTCCTTCTGGCTTTCTCATCCAATGGGTTTTGAGGAGGAGGCGAGGAAAGACACGAGAAGTAAGCAATTGAGATTCCCCCATGACAAGTTAAAGACCACATTTATGCAGTCCATGGGTCTATTGTTATTTTACTGCTGCTCTTGAATTATTTCTTACTTTTATTTCTTACTATTTGTAGGTATTCACTTAAAACTGCATTGTTGTTTAAGGGCTTGTAATTAAGCATTTCACTGTAAAGTCTACACCGGTTGTATTTGGCACATGTGAAAAATACAATTTGATTTGATTTTGATATCTAGTTTGTTGCACAACTGTGTGGTGGTTAACTGCCTTGCTCAAGGGCAAAATGGCAGATTTTTCCACCTTGCGGTCTTGGGGAATTGAACAAGCAACCTTTCGAATACTGTCCCACCGGTTAGAGCCTTCCTGCTGGCTATTCATCTCAGTACATTACACTGAAGTGTGCACTTGTCCACTACCCACATGGTGGTTCTCTGTAGCTCAGTTGATGGAGCATGGCTCATGCAACTTTATAATAGAGATATCCTCAATGCTGCTGCCCGTGCGTAAACAGACCATTATGGCACAGATACAAAGATGAGACCGCTAGGTATCTCTATGGTGTCTGTTGTGACCGTTTTGGGCGTGGACAATTTTGGACTTTAAAGAATAGCTAAACATCTTTGTTTCGGACATATGTACATCCAAGCAAACATATATTTTAGTCCCAAAACCTTACTTTACATATAGATGTTCGGTAGTGACACAAAAATACATGATGATTTACCAACTTGCTCACTCATTCTTTTCTCCAAATTGTTTGCAAACAGACTACTTACCATGTGGCCATGCTGGAGAGGGGAGCAATCCCATCACCTGGTGATATTTGTAGGGGTTAAGTCACATTCATTCTACAGTATTTTAAAGGTGCAATATGCAGAAATCGCTCCTCCATTTCCTGATTGCTGAAATTCTAATAGTTTGCCTAATTTCAGTTTACGCGACAAAACAAGCAATCATTTTGTAGGGAATCATTGTACCATCTAAACTGACATTCAGTATATTTTCCATAACCAAAAATAGTGTAATTTCAGCTGTTTGAATCTGGTGTACAAAACCAAAAGTAAAAGACGCAAAAACTTAATGGAAAGCATAGAAATAGTGCACATAGAACGTACAGTATCTACCGCTTCTTAGACTTGCTTTCAATGAGAATGACAAATCTAGAACTCACATTTCCATGTGAAAGTGGTCGATCAAAAATCACACTTGGAAACCATGTTCTGTATATATTTGGCATGACGTTGATAGAATATTCTCCTAACACTCTCAAAACGTGGACACAGGGATATTCCTGCAACGTTCCAATGAAATGTGTCGTCTAGAACATTAATATTGAATATCCTGAGAATATGGTTCTGGGTAAGTTCTGTTGGACATTAAGTCAATGGTCTCTTTGAAACAGTCCTTGCACATCACTGGAACATTCCTATGAAAACGTAACCTAATGAGACAATTAAGGGAGCATTATCTAAAGTTGTGGTAACATTTGTTGTTAGCTGGGCGTCTCTCTTTCAGGAGGATCAGAGTGAGGAGAGCTTGTTGGTCTAGCACAGTGGTGTGAGCGTCTGCAGCTCTCTGAAGTCCCTCTTTGAAGCTTTCAGTTGCTGACCGATATGTTTCAGCCGGGTTTCTCACTCTCTCTCTTTTAGTCTATCTATCCATCAATCGCTCTCTTCTCTTTGTCTTTCTCCATTTTTGTATTCTAATTTCTTTGGTACCCCCTTTTATCCACTCTGTATCTCCCTCTTTCTCCTGCCTCTCTCTTTCGATGACTCTACTCTCTATCCAAGGGCAACAGAATAGTTTTCCCAGTGTAAGCCTCCTAGACATACACGTGTTAACGGTTGCATGTTTGTCAGTATTAAGGATCTGTCCCTCTCCTCAAGCCAAACCCATTAGCCATTGAGGCTATACAGTACATTATAAACAACCGTGTAGCCCTGGTGCGTGTCTGCCCTGTGACTCTGAAGTGAAATATCTCGTGCGTGGAGGGTGAGTAAATGCGCTGGCAGGGCTCCGCCTCCCCCCTCCCCCTTCCCCCTCAAACCCTCCTCAGGCCTGGGGGCTCACTGACACATCAACGCCACAAGGCGAGCAGAGTAGCAGATGTAACCACCTCGCACGACTTGGTTAAGGAGAGGGAGAGCAAGAGAGAGAGGGAGGGAGAGCAAGAGAGAGAGGGAGGGAGAGCAAGAGAGAGAGAGGGAGGGGAGAGCAAGAGAGAGAGGGAGGGGATAGCAAGAGAGAGAGAGAGAGAGAGGGAGGGGAGAGCAAGAGAGAGAGAGGGAGGAAGAGCAAGAGAGAGGGAGGAAGAGCAAGAGAGAGGGAGGGAGAGCAAGAGAGAGGGAGGGAGAGAACGAGAGCGAGAGGGGGCGAGCGGGAGAGCAAGGGAGAGAGAGAGAGAAGGAATGCAGGGGCATAGACACATTGACACAGAGAGAGAGGGTGACACTACTTCAACTCTTAGCCTCTTTCCTTGACTGAGAGTGCATTTGAGTTAACCGGACCACCACGTATGATGAAGGATCACTGCTCGCCTCTTCACGCCTCCCCACCCGGACATCCCGGGACCCCCATACGGCATGGCCACACTGCCCTGGGACCCACACCATGCTCTGTGTCGGACATGGAGCCACTGCGTCCTGAGTTTGTATCTGCTGTGTGTCTATTGACAGACGAGTCGTACCAGAAGCTGGCCATGGAGACGATGGAGGAGCTGGACTGGTGTCTTGACCAGCTGGAGACCATCCAGACCTACCGTTCCGTCAGCGACATGGCTTCCAACAAGGTAAAACTGAGCTGAACTGTTGTTTATATGACCGTGACGCAACCACAACACAACTATAACATAACCACAACATGACCGTAATGCAGCAACAACACAAATGCAACACCTCACCACTGTAATGTAACCACAACACAACTGCAACTCAACATGACCATAATGCGACAACAACCACACAAACTTACTATAACACAACCTGAAACGAACCACTTAAGTGCATTGAGACTATTGCTGTGATGATATTTTGTTGCATGATCTGGTTAGTAGCTCGTCGGCATGATGGTACACAGAAACTAGATGTGGATTGAACTCGATTTGAGATAATATTGGACTTATGTTAAGGCTGCTTGGTGTCTTTTGAGTCTTTACTGTGCAATATGAAGAATGGTTTGATTAACTTTGGGGTCGTTCCACGAAATGAGTCCCTTTTGCATCCCTTTGATATTTTAAGTAGAAATTGTGCACCAATATTTTAATTTTAAATGCCTGTTGTATTAAAAGAAGTGCCCTTTAGTATAGACCACATGTACAATTCTATAAATCAGACGTTTATATGACCTCTGTGCACCCTCTGTGGACTTCTAGGACTTCTTAACCTCAAAATTCCTCAAGTTTTCACCGTCATTGTAAAGCCCTAGTTATTTTCTTGCTTTGACAAAATCATTTCTGGAGATTGTTTATTTCATGTGATTAGTGATTGATTTTAATTAAGGAATTTAAAAAAAAAACCTGACCCTCATTTTAAGGTAAACCCTGTTATGTACTGATCTCATTTTAATGAAAGTATTCCTTTTTTTTATTCTAAAGAAACATTGAACATCTAATAGTTAAATCAGTGGATAGATTGGTATAAAGCAGGTGAACTGGTTCTACTATTTTTGGCCATTTTCTGGTGTTTTGTGGTGGAAAACTCAGCGGTTCAGGCATAAACACATCAATTCTGTTACTCATAAATAGACAGGCTAGAAATGTTTGAAACATTTGTATTTTGTTTGTGAAGATTGCATTCAAAATGCCCCTCCCTGGTGAACATGAGCTTCCATTCCTCCTGTCACAAGGGGATCCATTTATTTGGCACGTTTGATACACTTACTATAGTCATTTTTTATTTAACCTCTCGTGATGGGGAAATTGTTTTATTAAGATGAACATGTGCTCTTTATGACAGAATGTTAAAATGAGGAGAAATAAAACATGTTTCTTTCTCACCAAGTTACACTATCCGAAGGGGACTCATTTCGTGGAACGACCCATTGACGTACTTGCCAAGTGGTTAGCAACCTGCGGTTGTGTGTGTGTGTGTGTGTGTGTGTGTCAACGGCTACTGCTGTTTCATGGCTCTGCTATAAAATGCACAAACAGTGGAGAGTTTGCATAGAGGACCATAGACTACTGTTCTCGCTGAATAAGATGCCTATCTGAATGCCAATCTATCCATTTGTTGTCTTTTCTGTGTAAGACTGTGATATTAATGAATTAGATACACAATACGAATAATTGTCACCATCGTGCCTGTTGTTTTTTTTTGTCTGATGATGTCATCGTGTCTGGGATAGCTCATATTAGCCAGACATTATTCAATGGCTCAAGCAGTTTTTGGAAACATGACCAAAACCTGATGTTTCTTGCTATAACTCTGGTTTTATAACGGTTTTAGATGAACTATTATGAAGTCAGTCTAATTTGACACTTGCGTGCTAGGCTAGCTGATACTGTTGGTGGCAACGTTGGTTAGCCATATGGCACTTTTACTAATGAATAATGATCATGAATTTGATTTATGTGGTGATTTTTATTTTATTTTTATGTTCTCAACACTCTTACGAGGGGAACCTCACCTCCACTCTTTTCTACAATTAGCCTACTGTAAAATAATGTATAACTGCACAGCAAACTCAGATAGAGAGTAGACCGTATGGTGACCAAAATACGCTAAGGATTCAGCTTGGGAGGTCACCCTTCTCAGTTCCCCTGTCCTACATAGTGACATTACAGTGGAGTTGCGGTCAAAAGGAAGCGCCAACCCCAACCATGTTGACCGGTGACCATGACATGCGTTTCCTGTCTCTTTTCCTGACCACCACACAGCCTCCTCTTCACCCTTTCCCCAGGACACCAGACTACAATGGCCCCTAAGGTCAAGGCCTCCTTTTATTGTTATCAACGTCACAGGGACTCAACACAATGAGTCCGGAGACCCTGAACACACGCAAGTACAACATTCAGTACTCAGCGTTCAGACAGGGTACTGGAGCCATTGTTGACCATGAGTCATAGGCCTCTAAGATGGATGGTTGACGGTTAACCCAAGTCCAGTGTGTTGGGAATAGGACTCGGGAGTGGAGGCTAGAAAGTTGCAGGTTCAAATCTCCGGTCAGATGACTCCTCTTGTGCAGTGGCGTGTGAGGCACGTGGCATTTATTGATCTATAATATTGAGAATGGTGCAAAATCCCCAAATGCTGCTCACATCATGCGTTTGAACTTTGCAAAGTGGGAAATCTCATAGCATGAACCAGAGCTGGAGGGCAAACAGTACTTGTTCTCTTTCAAATAGGGGACTATTCCATTGGTTGGTCCTAACCCTGGTCCACTGAGTGTGGAGGCTTTTTTTTCAGACCAGCATAAGGAGCAATGTGCAGGCCTTACATCCCCAACGAAGGAATGGTCCCATCGAATCCAATGTTTTCGGGGTGGAACTAATTAACCCTATAATGGGTATTTCCCCGGGGGGAGGTTTCCAAGGAGAGGTTTCCACAGGTGTATCCCGGGCTTGGACCACACACACACACACTGTCCTGTTAGGCCACTCCAAAGTTCCAATGACCTCAGAGGAGCGAGCTGCTGTTCTAGCACCACTGTCATTAAGTTCCTCACACATCCATACTGACGTTAGCTCTGGGCCTTAGACAAACACAGCCATCTGAATCCAGTTAGCGAGAGCGGCTTTACGGGATAGCGTGCTAGCCTAGCATTGAGTGCTAGTAGGAAACTTTAACTCACATGTGGTCATTACACTTTAAAGTGCTGCAGTCTTTAGACCAGAGTGACGGAATTATTGAAACAGATGTGGAAGTTTTTGGGTCAGTGGCTTGAGGGAGGGTAATGCTTTTTAAATGACTGTTTGATAATAATAGTGTTTGACTAGTAGTTGTACTAATGAGATGATACTTATTTTTCTAGAGTTGCAGATCCTTTAACTTTTTTATGCCTGCACAGAAATTGGCTTTGTATCTACAAACTGCTTTTCAGACCACAAAGATATATCCAAAATAACCTGCAAATGTTTCTATTAAATGATGGCCTTGATTTTTATAATATTTTCTTACTAGACACAATTTCCCACAAGCCCTGCGGGAAACGTGTGTGTGTGTGTGTGTGTGTGTGTGTGTGTGTGTGTGTGTGTGTGTGTGTGTGTGTGTGTGTGTGTGTGTGTGTGTGTGTCTATACTTGTGGGGACCAGAAAATTTGACCAACTTGGGACATTTTGTTAGTCTCCACAAGGTAAAATGCTAATTCTAGGGGGTTTAGGGTTAAGGTTAGAATTAGGTTTAGGAACTAGGGTTAGTTTTAGGGTTAGGAGCTAGGATTATGTTTAAGGTTAGGTTTTTGGGTTAATGTTATGGGTAGGGAAAAATTGAATTTTGAATGAAACTGAATTCTGTGTCCCCATAAGGTTAGGTATGTGTGTGTGTGTGTCCGTGACCACTACAGCTGTTTACCCTGCAAACATTCCAAACTAGGACACAGGGACTGGCACAGGTTCGAGTCATATTAGGCTTTGTCTGCTTGGGTCAGAATTGCACTATGCGAGCGTTGCAATCTGCTGTATCTCTTTGCTTTAAATCAACCAAGGCCAAACCTCCAATCTAGTTTCATTGTGCCAACATTGCAAATCTGCTCAGAGAGTAGGACAAGGAAATTGACCTCCACTGCTTTATCTTCTATTTAAACAGGGACGTCACATTGTGATTTAAATACATGTTTCAAGTGTGCCCTGGGTGAGACCTTGCGAAATAGACACAAATGTAATCTTTCACTTTCCTCCCCAAATAGTTTACGGTGCAGTGCGTCAGTGTGATTGCCTGGTATTTTGTAATGAGGGACTTTGCCTACATTTACAGGTCAGTGCCATGGGCATTGTCAAGAGGCTCTTACCAGTAAATTGCCACAGTAAATTTAGTCAGAAAGAGGAAGCTAGAGGGGAAGGAAGGGAGGGTGGCGACAGGCACGGAGCTACATTATGATAGAGGAGGAGTTGTTTAGCTTAGTCTCTGTGTGGGCCAGTCAACCAGCCAGCCAGCCAATCAGTCATGTTTTATTGTTTTACGTTTCCTGACTGTCGCCAGAAGAGAGTAGACTTGAATACAGAGAGGAAGCAGACCCAGAGAGCGAGAGAAACAGCGACACGCTAACATATTTGAGAGAAGTTTTAACAGTTTTTGAACATTTATATTTATTTTATTTACGTGTGGCATTGCCTTTGCAATAATGGGACTATGCTGCTCTGAGACGAACAAGAAAACGTTTGGGATGCTTACAAGTTGGAAACAGGTGAGTTTGTACACTACTTGTTTTGCTAGAGTGAGTATCTACACTCTTGTCTAAGGGAAATGGCTTTACTTAAAAACATTTGTTTTTATCTGAATGTCGGGACTTAGTCAGATTGTATGGGTTTGGATCATACACTTGCTCTGTCATTGTAATTTATTTACAAAAAAACGTTCACTTCACTTGAACCTTTTATTGCATTGGGCTAAATCTGGGTCAGAGTTATTCTTGGTAGTCTAAAACAAATCTACTTTGAAACAAAAGTTTGCACCTCACACACATGGTTATGGGCTTAAAAAGAAGAAGACACCTGTACCATGTCAGACATAGAGTTGAAATGTATTACATTTTGAGTTTACGTCCCAATATTACACTTTTATATACATCACAGAAGACTGAAATAACAAAACTGTTTGACATAGAAACACTGGATTTTCATTGGATTAAAAAATCTACTTTATTAATGATGAAATTCTGAAAAATATGAATAACATTCCACCCATGAGGCCAAAGAGGGCACTTTTGGTCATTGACTGCAGGAAAGGGTTACGTGTTGCTCTTTTGAATTCCATTCAAAGTACAGTAGCATTCATGGGATAATATTGTAATAAATAGCATAATAACTAATCATAACTCTATTAAATTACCTAATAACCTCACAGTGGTTTAGTATTATGCTGTATGTCCAGGAATTTAGTTTCTGCATTTTCGATGTTGTCTATTTTAGAGATTAGGGTCATTCAGACAATGGTTGAGTTGTTCAGACTAGTTGGAACATAATCTGATATGTTGTTTCAGACTTGAAAAAACTAGTTCACCAGTTAACGATAATACAGTACAATAATGTATTGGATTTTTTCTATAGCGCTTTTGCACGCGCTCAAAACGCTTTAGCCTACAATATAAGTGGGAACCTCACCTCCTCCACTATCCCTGTGTATTCATGCACACAATATAATGTATGGTTTTGTGGGTCGGATAGTGGTCATCTGAATACAGAATGCAGTGACATTATCCGCCAAGGAGCCTGTTGAAAGCGCCTTTTGACATCTTTCATAGCCTACGGTGGCGCTCATCTTATCACTACCTACTTTGAATATGTTCATTTCAACATTGTGAACACTTAACACTTCAATACTCGGAGCTCATTCGCCACACAAACGTACACTCGCTTTCGAAAGCGCCAAATAACAACCTGTTGTCACAAGTGTGTTCCCCAAGTCTGAATAACTGCGTGAGTAACGGCGCGCATTGAGTAATGTGTCCTACCCGAACACACTCATGTTTCCGTCATCCTGCATTAACGCATGGTTTGCGGATGTTGTATGACTACCATACGGTGCTGGCGTATGCTAGCCTACTGAACGTCGGTATGACTACCATATGGTGCTGGCATAGCTCGGTATGAGTAGCGGGGAAACACAGAAGACATAGTCTATGACTCATGAGTCAATTTACAGAGGTCACGATTCAGTACCTTTACGCCTTCAGTAAGAATATATTACAAATACGCTTGAACAGAATATCCGTATTGGATTTGGACATTTCCAGTTTGGGAAGTTATAAGTTATAAGACTGTCTCTAGCAGTTGGGTTTGTAGAGTTGAGTGCAGCCAAAGTTTTGAAAGATGGACGGCTTCTTTCTTCTTGCATTTTCAAAGTTGTGTTCCGGTTGCAGTCAATGGGAAATAACAGACCGGTCTGCCATATGACAGACATTCACTGCTAGAGAGGGTGCGATTTAATGGTTCACTGAAAAAGCACCTGTTTGAAACAAGTTTTGGCTAGAAAGGACAAAACAAATCCAAGTGATTCTGTAAATTAGATGCAGGATATTTGATTGGCTATTTCTCAGATTACCATATTACAACGCATACATTTTTATATTTGGATCAAGATAAAAATTGACAAGTAAAGTCGAAAATATAGATGAATGGGATACCTTTTGATTTCATGCATCAGTTTTCAAGAGTGGGCAGTGGATGTATGAGTTATATTAATGGTTTTTGCTAAATTAAATGAAAGTCTTGAAAATATAAAACAAGTAAAATATTAATTTAGTGAAAAAGGAGAAACAAGCCCATTTGAAATTAAGTAGTGCCATTGAAATAACCTTCAAATACTGCCCCATTGCAATAAGACATACAGAGGCAGCATCATTGAGATAAGACACACAGGGGCAGCATCATTGCGATAAGACACACAGGGGCAGCATCATTGCGATAAGACACACAGGGGCAGCATCATTGAGATAAGACACACAGGGGCAGCATCATTGCAATAAGACACACAGGGGCAGCATCATTGCAATAAGACACATATGTATACAGACACAGACATACACATTGAGATGCAGTAGTGGCCAGAGTCAGGACGATGCACAGCTGCCTCCCTTCACTCAGCTGAGTAATGCGCAGCAGTGTGTGTGTGTGCATGTGCGTGCGCGTTTGGAGGAGAGACCTCCGTGAGAGCGTCTATGCAGTACACGTGACTCTGTTGCCATGGCGTGATCTACGTGTTGATGTCTGCAGTGGTTTGTGTTGATGTGCATGTTGCTGGCAGGGACAGAGGGGGCTGAGGGAGAGAGAAAGAGGAGAGCGAGAGGGGGGCGACATCTGGCATTGGCGGGAGACTAAGCTGAGAGAGAGAGAGGCTTCCTCCACTGGCCTTTCAGCCAGCCAGTTCCAGCCAGTCGCCGGGGATCCCTAGTCACCGTTGGAACCCCCTTCCCCCTCTTTCTTCCCTCGTTCAAGCCACTTAGCCTCTCTGATTCTCCTTTTAGTCTCTCATCAGATGGATGGATATAGCACTGGAATCCCCTCCGCAACCCGCCTCCATTGGCTACCTCTGGGATGCATAGAGATATGATAGCAATGCAATAGGACTGGGATCTCCTCTTTGAGAACCAGTTGTCTTCCATTGGCTGTATAGACATAGATAGAGATATCGTGGTTAAAGGGAGGCACCACCTAAGAGATAGTTTCTACATATTTAGCTACAAGCTTCCTACCTACTGACCTACTTATATATTGCTGTTCAGGGGAATACCGTCTAATGCTGAAGGAAATACAGTCGCTATCCAACTAGCTGCTGTGACTGGGGAAGATATCACTGGGAGATTCCAGAAATGAGGAAGAGCACTCGGCGGGGGTCTAGGTGCTCGTCTTGGTGGGGGTTATCGTTGATCTGTCATCTGTGACTCTGCGAAGAACCACCAAAGAGGCTGAAAGACTAAGATAGAAGAGATGGAGACATGGCTGTTGGTTGTTGAGGAAAGAAAGCCTTGGTTTTGCCTATTCAGACAGGGCTTCTGTTGAGGACAGCCAGGGGTGACAGCTACAGTACAGCACCATGCCTGAAGCCAACACCATGCTCTGTGTCTCCTGGGGGTACATTAAGGTATGTGGGGGGGACTGGGGGTAAATGTGTGTTCGTGGGGAGAGACGGGTTGTATACTTGTAGCACGTTCTAGTATTTATTTGAATATTGCATCAGATTGATTGGGTACTACAGCCCATGATCTCAACTGAATCCATCTCACAACATAGATGTTATGCATTAGCTTCTAAAGAGAATAAGATGTGTGTGCGGATAAATGTTTGGTTGAAAAGCTATTGCAGAAATTTGGTTGATTCTGACCCTATGCTGTACATATTATTCCAGAAATCTTTGATTTGTTTACTAAATATCTCAAAACAGGACACTCAAATAGCCTATACTGTATAAAGATACGCAAACTCCTTATATGGTATCAAACAAACAAGCCTATTCCCTTGGGCTCCAATAGTGGGCTCCAATTAGTGGTGTGCAGGTCAGCTGTTTGTTCGCCTGCACCCGCCCACAATTGCTAATAACCCATCCGCAATCACCCGACTATGTGATAAAGGGGAAATCTGAGGACTGCATCCGACCCTAATCCGCAAATATACAGTAGCAAATGCCCTGTAGGCTACAGACAGAGATGGAGGAACGATTTTTTTGAGAGGTTGCAGGAATTTTTTGTTGTTGCCTTAATTAGATGTTTCTGCTTAGAATGTCCAACATTTTGGTAAGCTATTTGTTTGTCAACTTGCCCACCAGAATGTCATAAATGAATGCTTCAATCTAGTTGACATAGGTAAAAGTTCTCTCTGTCATCTCTGCTTCTTTTGCGGAGGAAAGAAGTTTAGGGACTGGGGGAAAAGTGCAATAGGTCTGTAAGGAAAGAGAAAGCTGTGAAAACAACCCAACATGTTTATAATAAGATTTCAGTTCAGCTATGTTATGTGGTTGAAATACTATCAGCTTTTATGATGTTGATAAAGGTAGCACTGCTACAGGCGGTCCCTAGGTGCGCATTCACATTCTCTCAAGATGCTGAAAGAAAGAATAATTATTTTGTTCCTGAGTCAAAATATACATTTGGTGTATCATTTTACTGCAAGAAATGCTTAATTCTGCAGGAGTTAATATTAAGACTGTGAGAAGTTATAGACCTACAGTCAGTTTCCAGATTTCAGTTTCCATTTAACCCATCTGAACACTAAGCTTCAGTTTCTCTTGACGTGCCATAGGCCTATTTGAAATCCCTGTCGTGTGAATGTCGAATTTGTATAGCGCCTCACAATCAACACACTTAACATAGCAGTGACTATCTTCCTCTTTTGCCACTTCACTAAATCTTTCCCAAAAATTACTTTTCTGTCCGTCCCTTCAATTTATTTTCAACTCTCCATTTCACAGCTTTTTTTCTTAGTGAATAGACAAAACTTTTTCTGCCTGTTTCCAAAAGGGTTTGGCGTGTAGGCTATTTAGCGCGTGTAATGTTATGCCCTAAAGCTTAGGTGTACGCGCTAATGCCAGAGAGCCTACAAATGAGGAAAAAACGATGTAGCCTATAGATATAAATTGCCACAAGAATTACACACAATATTTCATGACCCTAAACCCACCTGCACCGCGGGGGAATGTGGTTTATGAGTCAACCCGTTCATCACTACTTAACGTCAATGGAAAGTCCCTGGAAACAAGTTATACCACTACCCCAGGGAAGCCATTTCCTGTTGGTCTCCATGCAGTATATCTAGTAAGGTGTTGTGTAATTTTGTATTTCCCCAGTTCAATGTCTTGTTGGTCTCCATGCAGTGTACCTAACACAGTGTACCTAACACAGAGTATACCTAACACAGTATACCTAACACACACAGTATACCTAACACACACAGTATACCTAACACACACAGTATACCTAACACACACAGTATACCTAACACACAGAGTATACCTAACACACAGAGTATACCTAACACAGAGTATACCTAACACAGAGTATACCTAACACAGAGTATACCTAACACAGAGTATACCTAACACACAGTATACCTAACACACAGTATACCTAACACACAGTATACCTAACACACAGTATACCTAACACAGTGTATCTAACACAGTGTATCTAACACAGTGTACCTAACACAGAGTATACCTAACACAGTGTACCTAACACACAGTGTACCTAACACACAGTGTACCTAACACACAGTGTACCTAACACAGAGTGTACCTAACACAGAGTATACCTAACACAGAGTATACCTAACACAGAGTATACCTAACACAGTATACCTAACACAGTAATCCTAACACAGTGTACCTAACACACAGTATACCTAACACACAGTGTAATTACACAGTGTACCTAACACAGTGTACCTAACACACAGTGTACCTAACACACAGTGTACCTAACACACAGTGTACCTAACACACAGTATACCTAACACAGTGTTATACCTAACACATTTTCTGTTACTGCAATTCAACACAACACTGTTTTATATGCTTCCCACTGCTAATTGGCAACAGGAAATGGCTGACCTGAGGTAAACTTTTATCCAAAGCAACTTAGTACGTTCTACATATGGGTGGTCCCCGGGAATCAAACCCATTATCCTGGCATCGCAAGCACCATGCTCTACCAAGTGAGCTAAAGTGTCTATCTAATGGTGACCTAACATGGTGTTGTGTCATTTTGTGTCTCCCCAGTTCAAGAGGATGTTGAACCGGGAGCTGACCCACCTGTCAGAGATGAGTCGCTCCGGCAACCAGGTGTCAGAGTTTATCTCCAACACCTTCCTTGGTAAGTCAAGTCATACATGCCTCCACGCAAAACATACACACACACACTCACAAACAAACAAAATAACTAATCTCATGTATTGCCTCTCGCTGTGCTAATGGACTATACCTTTGCCTGAATGGTGATGTTTTATCTATTATTGGTTTTTACACAAAGATAAACAAATCATAATAATATAGTAATCACAAATGATTAAGCAGGAGGAGAAAAGAGGTTGAGGGTCAGAGAGAGTGAGACGCTGCGGATTGGGGGGTACTAACGTGGGGTTGCGATAGTTTCATACCAGTCTCATCTGGTCTGCTGGAGTGCTCCCTCTGCCTCGCTGCAGAGAGGGGGAGAAAATGAAAAGCGATTCTACTCTTCCCTGGGACTCCGTCATTCTGCAGAGCGAGGGAGAGAACGAAAGAGTGCGTTTGTTACCTGTATATGGTGTTGCCTCATCTCTCTAAAATAAATATATATATATATATATATATATATATATATATATATATATATATATATATACACACATTTTTTTTTTTTACTGTGACACGTTCCATGGCTCCCTGCCAATTAGCCAGCTCACACCACCACCTTCTCCGCCAGCACGGAGAAAACTGCTACTCTGAGAGAACTGCGCAGTGCACCGACTCGTAAACAAGCCTCCATCTTTCTCTTCACGGATGAAAAAGCAGATGGAGAGAGGGAGATGGTGTAGAAGGGAGGAAAATTGATAAGCTATAAAGACACCGTGATGCTAAGGTTGATAGAATAAAGCGAAGCGGGTTGGAGATATGAGGGCGGAAGTGAGAGAGAATGGATAGTGATTTAAGGTTCGTGTTCTGCATTGCGGCTAGTACCTGTCAGGTCGAGGCAAATCATCTTCCTACGCCTCATAGAGAATAGAGCTGAGGCAATGTGTGGAAAAACACACGGTTAGCCGCAGATACACACGGTCAGCGGCACACACCCCGTGACGCTAACATGTAGCGCCTCGAGAGAGGTCGCTTCAGCTCCACTGCAACAAGCCATCCCCCAAACACTTCTCCTTATGAATACAACAAAGCAGCAGCCAACATTGCTATGCGTTGTTATGGTTTGGCAACAAACTTTTATTGATCTGCAAACACTATTAATAATCTCCACGGAGAATTGATGCCTCATTGAATATTATGGAATTTCTCTCTTTCTACGAATAAATCCTAAATGTTACACCATTGTTTTTCATTGGCATGTTTTTGCAAAATATTTGTTTTTGACATGTTATTTATATGGCTTTATGTGTTCCCTCTACATTTGAATATTGAAATAGTGTATTATGCTCAATGTCATTTGGCTCTTTCCTGGTGAATTTTAACTGGAGGAGACGGAAGGAGGCAAAAGAACAAGAGAAGGGCTTGATTGTTTGGAAGATTGAGAGAGTAGTTGAATGACTATCAGTAGATAGGAAGACTGAGTGGTCAGAGAACCAGTTCAGACCAGTTACTCATATACATGTCTGACTGAATGATTGTCCACTCCAAGTCAATATAGCCTCTTTTTCCAATGCGGTGTAATTACTATTTTACCATGTCAATTCATTTTATGTAGTGCAAAAGAAAACGGAGTCGTGTCAAAATGTACATTCTGTATGTATTGCTTTGTGATTGAAATGACCACAAATGTTGTTTGTGAGTCTGTCTTTCCGACTCAGTGTTTTCATTCTATGGTGCAGTAGTTTTAACCCTTTTTCTTTTCTCTCTCTCCATCCCTCTCTCTCCATCCCTCTCTCCCCATCCCTCTCTCCCCATCCCACTCTCCATCCCACTCTCCATCCCTCTCTCTCCATTCCTCTCTCTCCATTCCTCTCTCTCCATCCCTCTCTCTCCATTCCTCTCTCTCCATCCCTCTCTCCCCATCCCTCTCCCCATCCCACTCTCCATCCCTCTCCCCATCCCTCTCCCCATCCCTCTCTCTCCATCCCACTGTCAATCCCACTCTCCATCCCTCTCTCTCCATCCCTCTCTCTCCATCCCACTCTCCATCCCACTCTCCATCCCACTCTCCATCCCTCTCTCTCCATCCCTCTCTCTCCATCCCTCTCTCCCCATCCCACTCTCAATCCCACTCTCCATCCCACTCTCCATCCCTCTCTCCCTCCAGACAAGCAGAATGAGTTGGAGTTGCCATGCCCTATGGCCAAGACCAGGGAGAGGAAGAAGAGAACCCACCACCAGACCCAGCAGGGGGGTCAGACTCCGAGTCAAGGGACGATGACCCAGATCAGTGGGGTCAGGAAGGTCAGCCAAACCCCCGTGCTCCAAGGCTGCAGCGTCAGCCGCTTCGGGGTCAAAACAGACCAGGAGGACCTGCTGTCTAAGGTACTGGGGAAGTCTCTACTTTATAAGGGTATACTACAAAGCCAGCAAACTTTGACAAACAACCAGAAATAAAAAATGTTTAGCTAAATATTGTTGAGTCAACTATAGACCATGGCCATTTAAAGCTTATCTTAGAAGAAGAAATGTCAAAGTACTTTTTCTGAACATTGAGGCAAGTTAGCTGGCTAACTCGTTGATCCTGCTTTGTGGTATACACCTCAGGGGTTGGGGTAAATTCAGGTTTACGACAGGTAGCTTATAAAGTAGATGTCCCCAAACCTAAGGCGCACATATTCTGCACAAGGACACCGATGGAAGTGTCGAACAAACGGCACTTTCTGATTGTTGAATTTGAAATTCCAATCCAAATATCTGGATATTTAATTTGTCTTCGCATTGTGACTGCACCTTCCGGCCATCTGTCTGCAAGAGCGTACCCTGACAATGTCTCTCTCTTTCTCAGGACCTTGAGGACATCAACAAGTGGGGTCTGAACATCTTCAGGGTGGCCGAGCACTCCCACAACCGCCCGCTCACATGCACCATGTACACCATCTTCCAGGTCAGTGCTCTTCCTCATTCTCCTCTTCCTCCTCTTTCGTTCCTGTCAGATTGCTGTGTTTTCCCTGACTGAGGTGCCTTGCAGACAGACACACACACACACACACACACACACACACACACACACACACACAGAGGGTGAGTCACCAACGCACAGCCTAAAGTACTGTACATCAGCATGTTCTCGCGTGTTCTCAATAATGTGTCCTCATCTTCTGGGTCAGTAGCTGAATGATTACTTATGCTACTGTAGTAGGAACTAGTCTAGGAACGAATCTAGTCACATGGATAAGTGGACATTAACACACAGTGCCAGCCAAGTCAAGCAATTCATTTTTCTTAGCAGCTTTTGCATTGTGATTGCATATTTGTTTTGGACGCAGTCATTGCAATTTAAACAAGACAAACTCAATGGTAAAAACCAAAGTCATTTTAATTTGAAGAAAAATGTAAAAAGTTCATCAGAGTGTTTATGGGTTGTTGTGCTACATACAGTATCACATGTAAATGGGGTACATTTCTCCTTTTAGTTAATGAGTGGCGGTGTGGCGTCGTGTGTTTGTGTGTGTCCCGTGCGGGAGCCGAGACGTTATGGGTCCCATTTATTCCCATCAAGCTAACGGCGTTGCATTTCTTTGTGCGTCCCGTACAGGAGCGAGACTTGATGAAGACGTTCAAGATCCCCGCGGACACATTCGTGACCTTCATGTTGACCCTGGAAGCGCACTACCACGCCGACGTAGAATACCACAACAGCCTCCACGCTGCAGACGTGGCCCAGTCCACACACATCCTGCTCGCCACACCCGCTCTGGACGTAAGTCACCTGACCCAGCTCCATTTAATACACACCGCTTTTTGTCTTCTTGCTTTGCATTGAATATTCTGAGGAGTGACTAGCAACACTGTCACGTAGCAAACCCCTAAGTCAGGGCCCTCCAGCCATGTTCCTGGAGAGCTACCCTCCTGAAAAGGTTTTCGCGTCAATTCTAGTTGTAACCTGATTTCGGCTTATCAACCAGCTAGTTATTCAAACCAGGTGTGCTAGTTTAGGTTTGGAGCGACAACCTACAGGACGGTAGCTCTCCAGGAACTGGGTTGATGAGCCCTGCCCCGAGTAATTATAAATCATGTATACCAGCAAGTGTTATCAGTAAACACACATGAACAATGTCACCGCCACCCCACCTCGTTATGTCAGAATGAGTTATTACCTGATGAATGTGTGTTACCAATTTTTACTGCAGTGAAACCTTCACTCTCAATGTAGAAAACTCATCAAATCTCTCCTGTCCAATCACAGGCCGTCTTCACAGATCTGGAGATCTTGGCGGCCCTCTTTGCGGCAGCCATCCATGATGTGGACCATCCTGGGGTCTCCAACCAGTTCCTCATTAACACCAGTGAGTACTTTCTCCATCAAAATCTTAACAACAGCGCCCAATTCATCATCTCTGCTGCTTTGGTACACTTTATCTTATCGTTTTATAATTTCTTGGCATATTTGAAGATGCAAGTAAAATATTCAAGTTTGAAATGCATCGTCACAAAAACCACATAAGAAAATGCTTTTGACATTTTGCTTCTAATCAGTCCGCCTCTCTTGCCCACCCTCTGTCCGTCCAGACTCCGAGCTGGCCCTGATGTATAACGACGAGTCGGTCCTGGAGAACCACCACCTGGCCGTGGGCTTCAAGCTGCTGCAGGAGGACAACTGTGACATCTTTCAGAACCTGACCAAAAAACAACGCCAGTCTCTCAGGAGAATGGTCATAGACATGGTGAGAGAATGCCCCGGTTCTGACCAAAGGTGTTTGTTGCCGATGTCCCATTCGTATGAGTCGCCGACCGTGCGTCGGTCGGTCCGACGGTCCATCATTCTATCCCTGTCTCAATTCCATGTACTATATATTTTACTATATCCTATATTGCTGAAGCATAAACATGTCTAAATCACTAACGACGACCTCGCTCACTCTCTCTCTCCATCCAGGTACTGGCCACTGACATGTCCAAACACATGAGCCTGCTGGCTGACCTGAAGACCATGGTGGAGACCAAGAAGGTGACCAGCTCTGGAGTGCTGCTGCTAGACAACTACACAGACAAGATACAGGTAGGAGCTCAAACTCGTATGCACAAGAACGCATGCAGTGAAACACACACACACGCAGGCACATAGGCATGCATACAGGTGCACATACAGGCATGTAGGTGCACGCACGCACACACACACACACACACACACACACACACACACACACACACACACACACACACACACACAAACTCACACTATCCTCTCTCCGTCCCGTCTCTTCCAGGTGATGCGTAACATGGTTCATTGTGCAGACCTGAGCAATCCGACCAAGTCCCTGGACCTGTACCGCCAGTGGACCGACCGCATCATGAACGAGTTCTCCCACCAGGGAGACCGGGAGAGGGAGAGAGGCATCGAGATCAGCCCCATGTGTGATAAGCATACGGCTTCTGTGGAGAAGAGCCAGGTAGGTTACTAATACATGTACACATATACAGGTATGTCCACACACAGTACAGTACCCACACTGCTCGCATACTCACGTGTATACACATCTTACACGTACATACTGTTTGCATACACACGCTCTCTCGACCCCTCTACTGCTGTTAATACAGTATTCGTACACACTATTCTATCCTGAAATCTTACACCCTTCTCTCTCTTCTCCCTCTCTCTCCAGGTGGGCTTCATAGACTACATCGTCCACCCTCTGTGGGAGACGTGGGCTGACCTGGTGCACCCTGACGCCCAGGATATCCTGGATACCCTGGAAGACAACAGGAACTGGTACCAGAGCATGATCCCCCAGAGCCCCTCTCCCCCCTTCTGCACCGGAGACGGAGAGCTAGAGGGCGGAGAAGAAGGTCACAAGTTCCAGTTTGAGCTGACGCTAGATGACGGACAGGATGAGGATGGACAGATAGAAAGGGAGGAGGGCGAGAGTGGGACAGAAGGGGGACGTAACAAGCCTTGACCGTGATCTTTATAAAAGCACCAGTTTTAGGCTGTGTTTGGCATCTTGTTTTATTGCAGTGGAGGAATCCTGCAATCTGGCTCTTTGAAGCTGCTCTGCTTGTGCGCGAGGGCCTGACTGACTTAGGGCCCCTGCAGAAGAGGGTGGGGCACCACAACACTTGTTTTGGGAACCCTCCGAAAGCAGATTATGATGAGTTGAAGAGTGTGATTGCCTTGAAGGAGTGCTGTTGAACTGCTGTGTAGCAGAAGTACCATATCTTAGTCCTTAGCCAGATACTACAATCTTTGCTCTGACAAATAAGATGAAGCTCATTTACGCTAAGAGACTATGGTGTTCAATTGGGACAAGATGAGAGACACTTGCACTTCAGAATGATTGTTGTTCTTCGTGACTGTTTTCGGGTATATGTTTTGTTTTGTAATGGGATTGGATGGGATGTTGCCGGGTAGCGTTCAAAGTTCCAACTAATGGTCCACAGGTATTTGTAACACGTGTCTGAAGACTTTTGTGTGCCTTTTTTCATGACCGTGTCTTTTGTATGTAATTTTATAATTTATTTAACCGTTTTAAGTCGTTATTATAAAATGTTTGTTTTCTACACACAACTCATCTTAGTTGTCTCTCGAATGAGAGGAAAATACTTCCGGTCTTCCTTATGTCTTCTCAGCAATAGTGTATTCCCAATTTGTGCTTTGTGGACTTTCCAAAATCGTCAGACTTCCCAGCACAAGTTGCACTTGTTCCGCAAGGGTTGAGAGCTAGAAAAGTGTTTAAACTAAAGAATCGGGTTATTCTTTCAACACCCAACTCATAGCACTAGGCGCTCAATGTTATGCGTCACGTGTTCGTTATCTCAGAAATCTCCAGTCAATGTTAACAAACGCCACATAAGTTCGATATTCGCAGCAAAGCTGTTGCAAACCTGCTCCTTATTGTTTTATGTATTTGCCGTAAAGCAATTATCTCCATCATTCAAATTTTCCCAGTGGGAAAAACCAATGAAAGTCAATGTAAACTGTCCTAACCAATAAGCTCCAAAGATGACCTGATAAAAGCACTTTAACAGCCAGATGGAACTCAGTCCAACAGAGGTGTTGTGCCACATCTGATTAGCACTTAATTAAATATCTTAATATTCTTTCGCAAAAAAAATCTAATTATTTCTGCGTATCTCCCTTCCAAGAATGGAAGTCCAGTAAATGGGATCTCCTAATCTAATTCATGCACAGTATTAAAGACAATTAAGGCCAATCAAATGAACCATTGAGTGGTTTCTTCCCAAAGAGAAAGAGAAAAATCCCTCGTCACATGATATTTTGAAGCCCTAGATTAGCCTTGTGACGGTCAACCAATGTCAAAAAACAAACCTCCATACAACAATATTTGACAATCAGCTGATGTTATACTTTTGGATGCCAGGTCCCTCTTGAGGTGACCACCACCAACAACACATCTCTCTCGAGGTTTGGCAGGAATCGCAGAGCAACAAACACAATGAAACTAAACCAAAAACAAATAGAATCAACTTGTAGAAAGATTCTATTTTAATTTAATGTCACCTAAAAGGTCCCCTGTAGGAAGTGGAGATACTGAAGTGTAATGTTAAAAAAAAAAAAAAAAAAGAAATCCATGATTTCTGTCCAGCACTTTGACGAGCTGGACAGCTCAGCACCTAGTTGCTCTTCTGTCAACAATACATCTAAATGGTACTGCCATGGAAGCTTCAACACTCAGCTTCTACAGTGTGGGGAGATAACATCACTAGATGACAATACTTCCCTTGTTGTGTGCGTGTGTGTGTGTGTGTGTGTGTGTGCGTGCGTGAGTGCGTTTATGAGGATAACTTAGCTGCACAATCTCCTCGTCCATGCACCTAGTCCTATGTCGATCCATGAACTGTTTGAAACAGTGTATTTATGACATTGATCTGTAAGTAGAATCCTATTCACAAAAAGTATGTTTGGTATAATTTATATGCACTACCATTACCTGTCAAAACAAGTGAAATATTTGTTATAATGTATAATACTCAAGTTTTTGCAGATTTCCAGAGAACTTTCTTAAACATCTGTGTTACTTGGCAGAAAACTGAGGTGGTTGGCAGAAACGTAATTCCTCGGTTTCCATTGTTTTCCTGTTATCTGGAGCCATATGAAGGCTGCATTGAACCTATATGATGTATGGTGACGGGTCATTGTACAGCTAGCTGTATGTTTATTGAAATATGACATTGTTTAAGATGTACCCATATTTCCCATGTGTTTCTCAGAAGTCTCACACAGTACATGGTAAGGTATTGTATATTGTGTTCAACACGTATTTTTTATGAAATTATTAAAATGAGCATGAATTTACTCTATGCATTGTTTCATGTCTTACCTTTCTGTAATTCTAGTGTCATATAGGATGTCAGTCCACTTTTAGTTTTAAAGGAACAACATACAGGAAATTCAAATTAAGCATACTGTGGTAATGGCCTCTAGTCCAGCCTTTTTCAAACCTCTCCTCAGGGACCCCCCAAACGTTTCACAATTTTGTTGTAGCCCTGAACTAGCGCACCTGATTTAAGTAGTCAAGGGCTTGATGATTAGTTGATAAGTTGAATCAGGTGTGATAGTTCTGGAATAGTTCAAATACATAGAATGTCTAGGGATCCTGAGGAGAGGTTTGAAAAAGGCTGCTCTAGTCTACTCAAAAGCCTCTGGTTGCATTCCAAAACTATCACAATGTATCCTTCCTTCCTCCCATCCTTGACGTAATCACTGATCTGACATGATTTGATGGGTGAAAGCAACCTAGGCCAATAGAAACCTTCCTTTCACCTACTATGAAATCAGTTGGTGGCAGCAGTGGGCTCCAGACCTGCAATGATTTGGTGGCAGTGGTAGGATCCATGCAGGTGTAAGAATATTTCAAAGAGAAATACACAACGCAGAGGACGAGAGGTCAATGGAGTACTAAAAGTCAAGAGGACTAAGAGTACTAACGATCAATGGAAAGTGTTTTTTCTGTAATGGGATTAATGATCAATTGGTCAGAGACATGGGAGGAATTTCAGTCCGGGACTCATAGCTACATGGCAAGTTCCCTGGTCCAAATTGTTTATATGTTGAGCCTGAAATATGATACTTGTTGTTTGGACATTGGCCCAGTTTTATTGCAAGGAATTCTAATTGGCTAGGGTTGGGTTATAGGGTTGGGTTATAGTGTTGGGTTATTAAACTACATCCTGTCCCTTTCTTCTTTGGAGAGAATCACTGATGAGAAAGCCACCGATGACGGGAGAATGAACCATCTACTTCCCAGCATAACATCCATGATTTGTGCTCTTTGAATAAACCTATATTTTTCTCCCCTTGATTTGCTTTGGGGTCTGTGTTATTGAAGAGTAACATCAGCTGCTAACATAGGGGACCCTGTGTCATTCTGTCTGGACAGGACGGGGCATCAGGAGGGGATTTGATGAGATTCATCAGGTAGTTCATGACCTTGGGCAGTCTGGATGTCCCGAATGAGAGGTCCAGTGGCAGGAGCAGAGTAGCAATACCAAGGATGGGGGTCAGGGTATCCTTTTTCTGTTTATTGAGAAGTCATTGAATTGGAAAGATGACCCTCTTGAGTTGACCGGCTTTTACTTGAACTGGCCCCATCCCTTGAGCACTACGCCTCACCCGGGGTGTGATCATCCCATCTAAGTCAGCGAGGAAGGATACATTTTTGACACGCCTTCTCTCTCTCTCTCTCTCTCTCTCTCTCTCTCTCTCCACTGTGATGTCGTTGACTTTGCTGTAACAGACTGCTGCACGCAGGCAAAAAAATGTCAACAGGAAATGCATGAGATAGCGATGCTATCCGCTAGGCCCAGTGGGTGCTAACCACTCTCCCATGACCGACAGACCCAGTGTCACAGCCCAGGGAGGTAGAGAATCGGGATCAGGCGTACGTGGTAAAGAACTCGAGGGCATACACTGAACAGTTGACCCTTTTCATGTTGCCACTATCACGTCTGTTATCAATGCCGTATTGCAACAACTTCCTCTACCGTTCCTGTACATTTCTTGCCTTGCTTTATTCAGTCATAATTGTATGTATACCCTGCTTGTCACTATCACTTCTACAATAACTATTCCTATGTAATGTAGCCATAGCACCTACTCCTCGATTCTACTACAATTGTGATATTAATGAACAATATTACAGGTACTGTAGTAGTAATATCTAAATAGAAAAAGGTATTTTTCAGTCTAGTCTGTTTTCCCTATCTCAGCAGGATGTATGAGCTGCATCGTAAGACGATAGGCGGAAACCCGAACCCTTTTCCTCTTTCCTGCAGATTAAGAGAAACCTGACTGTTTACCGTACACATGGTCACAAACGGACAGCTTTTTCCATGGTGGTCTTGTTGCCGGGGTCTGTGTTGCCTTGACGACAGGAGGCAAAGTTTGTTTTAAAACTCCCGACAGAGGTATTGTGGTGTGTGGGTGACTGACGTCAGTGGGGCTGGGGATGGGCCGCCCAACCCCAGTAGCCAGTACTTTACTGGCTTTAGACAGCCAAGTCTTGCCATAGATTTTCAAGACGATTTAAGTCAAACTGTAACTAGGCCACTCGGGAACACTCTTGGTAAGCAACTCCAGTGTATATTTGGCCTTGTGTTTGAGGTTATTGTCCTGCTGAAAAATGAATTTATCTCCAAGTGTCTGGTGGAAATAAGACTAAACCAGGTTTTCATCTAGGATTTTGCCTGTGCTTAGCCCTATTCCGTTTCTTTTTATCCTAAAAAAGACTCCCTAGTCCTTGCCGCTGACAAACATACCCATAAGGTGATGCAAGACAAGCAATACTCATAACTTGATGCAACCACTATCATCCTTGAAAATATAAAGAGTGGTACTCAGTGACTTGCACCAAACATAACGCTTTGTAATCAGGACACATTTTTTTTGCAGTTTTACTTTAGTACTATTTGTAAACAGGATGCTTTTTTTTGTAATATTTGTATTCTGTACAAGGTTCCTTCTTTTTACTTTTAGGTTAGCATTGTGGAGTAACTACAATGTTGTTGATCTATCCTCAGTTTTCTCCTATCACATCCATTAAAACTCTGTAACTGTTTAAAAGTCACCATTGGACTCATGGTGAAATCCCTGAGCGGTTTCCTTCCTCTCCGGCAACTGAGTTAGAAAGGACACCTGTATCTTTGTAGTAACTGGGTGTATTGATGCACCATTCAAAGGGTAATTAATAACTTCACTATGCTCAAAGGGATATTCAATGTCTGCTTTGTATTTTTTATTTTACCCATCTACCAATTTGCGAGGCAGTTGGAAAACCTCCCTGGTCTTTGTGGATGAATCGGTGTTTGAAATTCTTGCCTGAGGGACCTTTCAGATAATGAATTGCATGTGCGGTTACAGAGAACAGGTAGTCATTAAATAAATCTTGTTAAATACTCTTATCGCACACAGAGTGAGTCCCTGCAACTTATTATATGACTTGTTAAAGCAAAATTGTAATCCTGAATGTATTTAGGCTTCAACCATAACAAAGGGGTTGAATACCTATTGACTCCAGACATTTCAGCTTTTCATATTTTTTAAATACTTTGTACACATTTCTAAAAACATAATTCCACTTTGACATTATGGGGTATTGTATGTAGGCCAGTGACACAACATTTAAATTTAGTCCGTTTAAAATTCAGGCTGTAAACGCAACAAATGTGGAAAACGTCAAGGGGTGCTACTTTTTGAAGGCACTGTACATACAATCAACAAAATGCCAGGCATATTTTGTTGCGCCAGACAAAAAATGCTTAATTGAATGGCTTCAAAGAATAATCTGTTAGATGCCCATACTAAAAAAACATATAGCTGCAATATAAACATTCTATCCATCAATCAATGGCTCAAAGCCAGACTAGATTGATCTAATAGCAGCCTTTTGTGTAATGGCAGTGTGCAGTGTGTACTACTAGATAGTTGGTTGTGTAATTTCAGTACACTCATTCTCTAAGGTTATGGCACCAATTTGACATTTGTGGTTTCCTAAGGGCTTCCTGTCCCCAATCGACAGAGAGTCAGGACATCGAAGAGAACATCCCTACGGGGATGGAACAATACACATGCTTGTGTGCAAACACACAGACTCATGCACTTCTGTGCACACACACCACACTGTCATTCTCGGTTAGCGAGAGACAAGGAACATCACACGCGCACACACACACACACACACACACACACACACACACACACACACACACACACACACACACACACACACACAGAGAGAGATCGAGACAGAGACAGAGACGGAGACAGATCGAGACAGAGCCATGGCTGAAATATCTGAATGGAGATGATTTGTGCCATTTTAGGCCGGAGGTAGGCTATTTGTCCTTATAAACCATGGATAGCCTGTTATTTGTCCATATAAACCATGGACAGACTAACTCAGGGAACACGGATAGACAAACACCGATTTTACAGAGTAAATATTGACCATTCTGAAGTGACAGTATTGACATTTTATCATTTTATTTGTATAGCACCTACTGTGCGTACATAGCACCTATCATGCATGATTTTCACCTGGAGTTTTCTGCCTATTCAATATAGGGGCCGATTCCGACCTGAGTTAAGCGTGCCTAAATGGAACGTAATTCTCTTTTTATGCACCTTTCTCCTTATTCGTAGTCGGACCTTGAACTTAAGCATGAGAATCGCATGACGAATAAGGTCGAGCAACCTGTCAATTCCAAGTGGAACATCTACTTTCTTTTTTTTCTGAAGTAACACCATTCTCCATGCCCTGTCATTTACAAATTGATAAGAGCTATTGATAAGAGCTATTGATAAGAGCTATTGATAAGAGCTAGATAAATGAGCAATCCGCTTGGAGAGGATGATTGTAAATATAAATGACAATTGTTTTATATCTTTATATATAGCTATTTAGATATCTATCTAGCTATCAATCTAACTACCCAAGCTATACATCTCCGTAGACATACGCAAATTACAGTACAGCGCCAAACCTACCAAGTTGATTTATGTTTTAATTATATGCCCAGACTTTTCACTGTATTTATAATTTGTATCATGTCAGAAATTAGCCACTATTGTTAGCCACTATTGTTAGCCACTATTAGTCATATCCACAGACACTACATGACTCATGATCGTCGAACATCTCATTCCAAAATCATTGGCATTAATATGGAGTTGGTCCCCTCTTTGCTGCTAAAACAGCCCACTCTTCTGGGAAGGCTTTCCAATAGATGTTGGAACATTGCTGCGGGGACTTGCTTCCATTCAACCACAAGAGCATTAGTGAGGTCAGGCACTGATGTTGGCCGATTAGGCCTGGCTCGCAGTCGGCGCTCGAAATAATCCCAAAGGTGTTCGATGGGGTTGAGGTCAGGGCTCTGTGCAGGCCAGTCAATTTCTTCCACACTGATCTCGACAAACCATTTTCTGCATGTAGCATTAACATTTCCCTTCAATGGAACTAAGGGACCTAGCCCGAACCATGAAAAACAGCCCCAGACCGTTATTCCTCATTCACCAAACTTTACTATGCATTAGGGCAGGCAGCGTTCTCCTGGCATCCACCAAACCCAGATTTGTCTGTCGGACTACCAGAGAACACGTTTCCACTGCTCCAGAATCCAATGGCGGTGAGCTTTACACCACTCCAGCCTACGCTTGGCATTGCACATGGTGATCATAAGCTTGTGTGCCGCTGCTTGGCCATGGAAATCCATTTCATGAAGCTGCCAACGAACAGTTCCTGACGAACAGTTCTTGTGCAACACTATTAGTGTTGCAACTGAGGACAGACGATTTTTACGAGCTACGTGCTTCAGCACTCGGAAGTCCTGTTCTGTGAGCTTGTGTGGACTACCACTTTGCGGCTGAGCCATTGTTGCTCCTAGATGTTTCCACTTCACAATAACAGCACTTACAGTTGACCGTGGCAGCTCTAGCAGGGCAGAAATTTGACGAACTGACTTGTTGGAATGGTGGCATCCTATGACGCTGCCACATTGAAAGTCACTGAGCTCTTCAGTAAGGCCATTCTACTGTCAATGTTTGTCTATGGCGTTTGTGTGCTCGATTTTATACACCTGTCAGTAGCGGATGTGTTTGAAATAGCCAAATCCACTTTTGAAGGGGTGGCCACATACTTTTGTATATACAGTGCCTTGCGAAAGTATTCGGCCCCCTTGAACTTTGCGACCTTTTGCCACATTTCAGGCTTCAAACATAAAGATATAAAACTGTATTTTTTTGTGAAGAATCAACAACAAGTGGGACACAATCATGAAGTGGAACGACATTTATTGGATATTTCAAACTTTTTTAACAAATCAAAAACTGAAAGATTGGGCGTGCAAAATTATTCAGCCCCTTTACTTTCAGTGCAGCAAACTCTCTCCAGAAGTTCAGTGAGGATCTCTGAATGATCCAATGTTGACCTAAATGACTAATGATGATAAATACAATCCACCTGTGTGTAATCAAGTCTCCGTATAAATGCACCTGCACTGTGATAGTCTCAGAGGTCCGTTAAAAGCGCAGAGAGCATCATGGAGAACAAGGAACACACCAGGCAGGTCCGAGATACTGTTGTGAAGAAGTTTAAAGCCGGATTTGGATACAAAAAGATTTCCCAAGCTTTAAACATCCCAAGGAGCACTGTGCAAGTGATAATATTGAAATGGAAGGAGTATCAGACCACTGCAAATCTACCAAGACCTGGCCGTCCCTCTAAACTTTCAGCTCATACAAGGAGAAGACTGATCAGAGATGCAGCCAAGAGGCCCATGATCACTCTGGATGAACTGCAGAGATCTACAGCTGAGGTGGGAGACTCTGTCCATAGGACAACAATCTGTCGTATATTGCACAAATCTGGCCTTTATGGAAGAGTGGCAAGAAGAAAGCCATTTCTTAAAGATATCCATAAAAAGTGTCGTTTAAAGTTTGCCACAAGCCACCTGGGAGACACACCAAACATGTGGAAGAAGGTGCTCTGGTCAGATGAAACCAAAATTGAACTTTTTGGCAACAATGCAAAACGTTATGTTTGGCGTAAAAGCAACACAGCTCATCACCCTGAACACACCATCCCCACTGTCAAACATGGTGGTGGCAGCATCATGGTTTGGGCCTGCTTTTCTTCAGCAGGGACAGGGAAGATGGTTAAAATTGATGGGAAGATGGATGGAGCCAAATACAGGACCATTCTGGAAGAAAACCTGATGGAGTCTGCAAAAGACCTGAGACTGGGACGGAGATTTGTCTTCCAACAAGACAATGATCCAAAACATAAAGCAAAATCTACAATGGAATGGTTCACAAATAAACATATCCAGGTGTTAGAATGGCCAAGTCAAAGTCCAGACCTGAATCCAATCGAGAATCTGTGGAAAGAACTGAAAATTGCTGTTCACAAATGCTCTCCATCCAACCTCACTGAGCTCGAGCTGTTTTGCAAGGAGGAATGGGAAAAAATGTCAGTCTCTCGATGTGCAAAACTGATAGAGACATACCCCAAGCGACTTACAGCTGTAATCGCAGCAAAAGGTGGCGCTACAAAGTATTAACTTTAAGGGGGCTGAATCATTTTGCACGCCCAATTTTTTTGTTTTTGATTTGTTAAAAAAGTTTGAAATATCCAATAAATGTCGTTCCACTTCATGATTGTGTCCAACTTGTTGTTGATTCTTCACAAAAAAATACAGTTTTATATCTTTATGTTTGAAGCCTGAAATGTGGCAAAAGGTCGCAAAGTTCAAGGGGGCCGAATACTTTCGCAAGGCACTGTAAAGTGTACCTGTACATTTAGAATGAGGGCAGTTCGAGGTGAGGAGGGGGATTATTTAAGATACTCTTTGAAGAGGTAGGGTTTCAGGTGCTTTAGAAAGATGGGCAGGGACTCTGCTGTCCTAGTTTCAGGGGGAAGCTGGTTCCAACATTGGTGTGCCAGGACAGAGAAAAGCTTGGACTGGGCTGAGCAGGAGATGCCCTCTCGTAGGGGTGGGAGGGCCAAGAGACCAGAGGAGGCAGAACTGAGAGGTTGGGTTTAGGTGTAGGATTTGAGCATAGCCTGAAGGTAGGGAGGTGCAGTTCCTCTTCCAGCTGCGTAGGCAAGCACCATGGTCTTGGAGTGGATGCGAGCTTAGCCAGTGGAGTGTGCGGAGGAGTGGGGTGACATGCGAGAACACTAGGCAGGCGTGTTCTGGATAAGTTGCAGGGGTTTGATGGCACAAGCGGGGAGCCCAACCAATAGAGAGTTACAGTAGTCCAGATGGGAGATGACAAATGCCTGGATAAGGACTTGCGCCTCTTCCTGTGTAAGGGAGGGTCATACGCTTTGGATGTTGTAGAGCGTGAACCTGCAGGAGCGAGTCACTGCTTTGATGTTCGCAGAGAACGACAGGGTGTTGTCCAGGGTCAGGCCAAGGTTATTTTCACTCTGGGAGGGCAACACTGTGGAGTTATCAACCGTGATGGAGAGGCCTTTGAGCGGGCAGGCCTTCCCCGGGAGGAAGAGCAGCTCAGTCTTGCCGATGTTGAGCTTGAGGTGGGCTCTACCGTGGGCAGACATCGAAGTTGAGGTATCTGCCAGGGACGCAGAGATGCGTGTCGCCGTGTGGGTGTCAGAAGGGGGTAAGGAGAAAAGCAGTTCAGTGTCATCAGCATAGCAATGATAGGAGATACCATGTATGACCTATGACCTAGCCAAGTGACTTGGGGTGTAAAGAAAAGAGGAGAGGGCCTAGGACAGAGCCCTGTGGAACACCAGTAGTGAGAGTATGTGGTGCAGACACAGATCCTCTTCACATCATCTGGTAGGAGCAGCCAAAGAGTATGCAGAGCCTGAGACACCCAGCCCTGAGAGGGTGGAGAGGAGCATCTGATGGTTCATGGTGTTGAAGGCAGCGTATAGATCTAGGAGGATGAGAACAGAGGAGAGAGAGTCAGCTTTGGCAGTACGGAGAGCCTCCTTTACACAGAGCAGTCTCGGTTGAGTGACCCGTCTTGAAGGTTAGGGTCAAGAAAATCGTTCTGAGAGAGACAACAAGAGAGTTGGTCAGAGACAGCACGTTCAAGTGTTTTGGAAAGGAAAGAAAGAAGCTTGGGCTCTCTCCTTGGATGCATTCACTGCAGGGGAACTACTACATCACGTGACAGGGGTTTTCTTCTGAGAATGATGCATTCATGGAGACCAACATTTCTACATTTCTGCACAAAAAAAGGCATCTGTTGAAGCCAACATACACGCATACTCACTCACGCATACTCACACACGCATACTTGCACGCACACCTTCATCATTTCATCCTCCCTCCCTCCCACATCCACATTCTCTTGGGCGGCATCCCAAATGGAATCCTATTCCCTTTTTAGTTCACTACTTTTGAACAGAGCCCTGGTTAAAAGTAGTGCACTATGTTGGGAAATGGGAAGTATCACACGATGTTCATCTGTGTTGCACTGTTTGTCTGACCTCTGACCCATCCCCTGCTATTGTTTAGCAGACAGATGCCACACTGCCTTCCTCTCCCATAATCCCCATGATCCCAATCTCGCCCATGCCAGCTGAGACCACTTCCTGTCATCCCTCCTCATAATAGTTTGTAAGACAAACCGTTCGAAACGCTACAGATGATTTTGTGAGAAGACCGATTTTCAGGATGTCTCATGGTCTGACAAACAGCGCCCTAACTCCGTCACCTTTCACTGCAGATGTGGAAGTGCGACATAGGTGATTTGAGACAGATATCTCTAGCTTAAACTGACAGATTTGTATGTTTAAAAATATATATATATTTTCCAAATTCGATTTCCACAGGGGCAAAGGCATCAATCTTCGGGGGTCAATCGTAAATAATTTCCAAACCCTAAATGATATACAAGATCAGAGTATTTTTAAATCTACCAATTGGTGCTGAGAAAGAGACAAATACTGCAAACCCTATTGAATGAAGACTCCACGAGGTCAGAATACAGCATATGATCTCCACCCAAAACGAATAGCGGGTGAATATTATATTCTCATGCTTAATTAAGTTCAAGGTCAGAATACACATGGAGAGAACGGTGCATAAAAAATGGAATTATGTTCCATTTACGCACGCTAACTCAGGTTGGAATCGGCCCCTACATGTCATGGTTCCACCTGTCACCAGTGGGCAGCAGAGACCGTCCTAGAGACATTAACGACACTCAGGTGTGTCCTGTTTACTCATTATGATTTCCCTGTTAAAAGAGGTGTGTTTTCGGTTGTCCTTTGCAGAAGCGTGAGTTGTGTGCCATGCGTGGTTGTCGCCTGAGTGAGATGTTGAGACTTAGTGCTTGTTGTTTCCCCAGTGTTACTGTGATATTTCTGTTACTGTTCTCAGTTCCGTATTATGTTTATCCTTAACCACTGATTCCTGGTCTCTTCTCTGCAGCTGGGTCCAACCTCAACATGTCACTCTACAAAATGCGATATCCACCAAAAGTTTCATCAAAAATGAATGCTCATTGGTACCTTTGTGTAAAATATTACTGTCCTCGGATTTAAAATTCAAACGTGTTACAATTGGTTTTGTTCCAAAACGCTATATATCCATTGTTTAGCTGGAATGGAGTGTTCCTATCCTGTGTATTTGACATAGAAGTTCAAGACATCATGAATCTAGCCTTAAGGTATGGTGTTTTGGTTCAATTAGCTCTGTCTCATGTCAGAATTAGATGTTTATCCATGTTTCTCAAATGTCAAATTTTGAAGTGCTTTAAGGTTAAATGTAGGCATTAACTCTGAATGGTTAAGGTACAACGGGTTACAGTTTGGAATAGGTTTAAAACAATAACTTTCTATCGCTGGATTCAAACTTGCAACCCTTGGAATCAGAGGATTACACACAGTTCTGTATCATTTGTACACTTCTTCACAATTTTTTACAATTATTTGTCACATTTGACAAAGTTTGCAGTGCTACTTTTTTCACTGGGAGTTTAATTGTTTGTGTCTCTGAAATCCAATGATAGGTTTCAAACAAATATGTCTGTCACCCCATGCCATTTCTTTTGTGAGTTCCTTTAAGAAAAATGGCTAATTTACCAACAGTTCTGAAAATTTACTGTAAAGTGTTTAGGAAATAAACGTAATATTATAATATACGGTGAAATACTGCCCAAAACCTTTGCAGCTATCCAGACTGGTAAATTGTAATGACACTATAGAGTTGGGGTTTTAACTAGCAGATGAATGGTTGTCCTTGTTTCGTATGCGTCACTGAGCCATAGGCCGACAGAGAGCGCACTGTGAATTGACAGTGGAGTGTGTGGAAGGACATGTCACATCCTGTGTGTGTGTGTGTGTGTGTGTGTGTGTGTGTGTGTGTGTGTGTGTGTGTGTGTGTGTGTGTGTGTGTGTGTGTGTGTGTGTGTATGCCCGTGTGTATACGAGGGCTTGAAAACATGTACATTTTAGCATGGCTAGCCTGTGTTTATGTAGAGGCGCCTTCACTAGGTTAACAGTCAACTTTCCCACGGTCCAAACCAGAGTTGCAACTTTATACTAAACTTCTGATGCCATCTACATGATTTGGATCTACAAAATACCTCTGGTAAGCAAATGAACTAAACCTGCAACGTACCTGTCTTCATGAGATGCAGAAAAACCTGTATGATGAGATATTGTCTTATACATAAAAAAAATTATGGAGTTACTGCATTGTTTTTCGGTCATACACATTCACATAAGACCATGGTTATAAATTGCTGTAAGCACTGTAGCTAACGCTTACGTCAAACATACATGTATAATGCTTTGTAACTTGTTATAAGCATGTATGCGCCTTTATGCCTTATAATAAGACATATCATGTTATGCCTCTATGTATCAGAATGTCAACTGGCTCTAGTCAGGATCGTTATGAGATGTATCAGATTAGCTGGGGTTTGATCCTTATTGTGTCGTGGATTCCAGTAAGTAAAGATGTCAAAATGTGAGGCCACACTTCAATACTGTGTTAGGTTCTAAATTAACCTTGTCAAGTTTAACCAATTTATTCCCCAATTGGGTCATACATCTGCATAAGACAAAAGACATTCACACGAGCACTGACATTGAACCCTTTCTCCCATGCTGAGTCTCCTCCTACACATCTGAGCAGCCAATGCACCTCTGTTGCTAGACAGAACCTTGGTGATATTTGTTCTTCCTCACTTCATCTGACCTGACTTCTGCTCACTCCTCCCCAACTCACGGCTGTCATGTTGACTCGTACCAGACTCTTGTCTTTTTTTTCCATAGGATCCTTGATGGCTAACAACAACATACCCGGACAGAATGTAAATGTTACAGTCCCCTCCCTCCCTCCCTCCCTCAGTGACATGAATAAGTATATTTCATATTTTCAGAACCCAACAACTGTAACCTGGTTTCCTCTGAGTCCACTGAGCTGTCCTGTCCTCCCGGAATGATTAGGCCCCATACTTTCTGGTGTGTGTGTATTTGCGTGTGTATTTGCGTGTGTGTGCGTGTGTGTGCGTGTGCGTGTGCGTGTGCGTGTGCGTGTGCGTGTGTGTGTGTGTGTGTGTGTGTGTGTGTGTGTGTATGTGTGTGTATACGTCAGGAATGACAAGGCCCTGCAGCCCTGGTACTTCCTCCTCCACCAGGTCCGCCCAGACCTGAGCGCTACTGTGGCCCCTAATAGGGGCCCCTATGTAGGCAGCACAGGCTCTGTGGGCCCTGGCTGTACGTTTCTCCCTGGACCTGATGAGGGATGCAGATTAGATGGCTTGTTGTGACTGGTCCACTCTTAACACAAACAGATAACTGTGTGAGTAATAGTGTGTGCGTTTGTGTGTGTGTGTGTATTACAAATATTGTATCTATAAATTGATCTTTGTGTGTGTCTGTGTGTGTGCTTACGTGTCTGTGTGTGTTCATGCACATATTGTGTCTCAGTTGCTGGGTGTGAGCGGGCAGACTAGCATGCCTGGCAGGCCTACGTGCCGCTCTGAACGCCACTGGGGATGCCATGCCCTGTCTGTCCACTCTGCCACACCAGTCTCATTAGGTGGCTGGCAGCTGGCTCTTCCGTTCTCTCTTGCTTGCTCTCGCTATCTCTCTCTCGCTTCTGCTATTTCTCTCAGTCAGTATTTTTGGAGGGTTTTCCCACTGCCCTTTTGTCGTCTATGATGCAGGGTGACCAAGTACATGTCTATCAGCTTCTCGGAAGTCTGGATCACTTGCCCCTGTTCCCTCCTGTGAAAGATTAGGGCTAATTCATAGAAATGTATTGAAATAGATTAGCAAAAAATATTTTCATTAGAATTTTTGGGAAGTTCGGAATGTTATTTTAATAATGGCCTTTGTTAAAGAAAAATTCTATTGCAACCTCTTTGCAATAAGGAATTGAGACCAAAAGCTCAAGATAAGTTTCAAGTGTTTAATACCAAGGATACAGCCAGCATACATTTAGAAAGTTCCCAAAACATCTTATACTCTTCCCTCCTTTTGGTCACCACCCTCTTGTAGGTGGCACCTGCCCAGCTATACATTTTATGACCCCCAATTAGTTTCCCTCCTTTCCCCTGTGAAATGTCCATGCTCCTCTCTTCGTTTAGCCAGATGTCAGAATCACACCCCGTCCATCTTCTGTTCTGGGCCTGACCCTGCTCTCTGATCCGAGGCCATTTCCTCTCATCTGATTCGGTCAACAACCTTTCTAAATTAGCATACACACAGTTTCGTGGCCTAAACTCCATTCATACTCACAGTAATCATTCACTAAACAGGATACAAACAAACTACAGCTTAACTTGAAACGTTACATTTTAATAGAATCCATCAGTCTCAAGACACCCAACACATATTTGCACTGAATGAGAATCCAATAAAGTAGACATGCATAGGGAAATATAGAGTTTATTTTGACCAAAGTGGAACATATTTTATAATGTGTAATGTGTAATGTTACCACCCACTAAGTTGTTTGATAATTCAACTTTGATACAACGTCTCAATGCATATGATGCACATTACCTTGATATTGAGGAAATACTCAGATATCTGGCGCCATCTTGTGGTCAATGGAGGAAAACGTACTCATTGGCGCCCATAAAGTTAGACATTCCACGTTACGAAGCAAGGCGAATGCGTTTTCAATCAGGTAAGGTCAAATAAGCTGTGTTGAAAAGTCAAAGAACAGACGAGAAAGGAATCCTCTTAAAAGTGATAGGACAAAATGAACTGTCCATGTTTGCGAAAGTGGACACGTGGCCGCCTCTCTACACAGCGTTGTGTAGTCACGTGGATCGCGCGTCAGCCAGGCAACACATGGCCGGATAGCTGAAACAACCTAGGAAGAACCCAGTTAACAAATGATGTTGCCTGCCAAGATCTGCCATTGAACTCATGAGTGATTCTCTCCAGCATGCTAAGGCTGCTATTGCCAATGCCCACCACATACAGACACAAACTACATGAATAGAGTAGATAACAACAAAAACTCCTCAATACCTTTTATTTTGATGCTAATATGATGATAAAACCATCCTGGTCTCATAGACTAGACATAACATAGGAAGCGTCATAGTAAGTAAAAAACTATGATTTCAAAGAACATAATAGCATTTTCATTAGTTTATGTTACTCTAGGCTACAAGTAAAAACAAAAATACACTCGTTCAAGTCCATCACGAAGAAGTCTAAAGAAATGTTGTGGAAATAAGAGAATGTATTTGAAAAGAAAACAGAATAGCATATTTGACGTTTATTTTGTTACTAGTCTTTGCTTAGTAGCCAGAAAAACGCTGCCGCGTGAGTGGTCATGTGCTGAAACCATGGACAGTGCAGATATTCTTGGGAAAAGTTACATTTGGAAATAGAGCTGCACCTCTTGAATTCTTTGAGCTATTTGACTACGGTAAGTATCATAGAAACGGAGGAATATGCTCTTTCCGATACTATTATACTATTATATTCAGCTCTGTAATGTATAATACAAATGAATTATTATGTGATCTTGCAAAACATTGATTCAGCTCTGATCTACCTTTACTAAATGAGCTCCATTGTGAGAAGTGATAATCTCTTCTATTTGTAATAATAATATAAAATCAAATCAAATGTATTTATATAGCCCTTCGTACATCAGCTGATATCTCAAAGTGCTGTACAGAAACCCAGCCTAAAACCCCAAACAGCAAGCAATGCAGGTGTAGAAGCACGGTGGCTAGGAAAAACTCCCTAGAAAGGCCAAAACCTAGGAAGAAACCTAGAGAGGAACCAGGCTATGTGGGGTGGCCAGTCCTCTTCTGGCTGTGCCGGGTGGAGATTATAACAGAACATGACCAAGATGTTCAAATGTTCATAAATGACCAGCATGGTCGAATAATAATAAGGCAGAACAGTTGAAACTGGAGCAGCAGCACGGTCAGGTGGACTGGGGACAGCAAGGAGTCATCATGTCAGGTAGTCCTGGGGCATGGTCCTAGGGCTCAGATTATCACTTAATAAGTGATAATCTCTTCTATTTGTAATAATAATAAGTGATAATCTCTTCTATTTGTAATAATAATAAGTGATAATCTATTCTATTTGTAATAATAATAAGTGATAATCTCTTCTATTTGTAATAATAATAAGTGATAATCTCTTCTATTTGTAATAATAATAAGTGATAATCTCTTCTATTTGTAATAATAATAAGTGATAATCTCTTCTATTTGTAATAATAATAAGTGATAATCTATTCTATTTGTAATAATAATAAGTGATAATCTCTTCTATTTGTAATAATAATAATACGTGATAAGTAGGACTATTAGGCTTAGGCAACCGATCTTGACGATGAGGGTTATTTTATCTGCCCTTCGAATCGTGTGGCTAAAAAGACAGCGCTGTAACCAAGTGGCCACATTATTCATAAGGCCATTTGAGGAAAACGGCCATTTTATCTATCCTCTTTTCTAGCTCGAAATTATGACCCGATATTGGAAACGTGTCCTTTCATTACTCAGCCCACTGGTCTTGGAATGCCCTCCAAGTCAACCAAAAACTCCAGGAGCTGGTGTCCCTGGAGGAGTTCAAAGGACAAATAGATGAACAGCTTCTGGCAGCTTCATTAAATAGTACCCGCAAAACACTGGTCTCAACGTCAACAGTGTAGAGGCAACTCCGGGATGCTGGCCTTTTAGGCAGAGTTCCTCTGTCCAGTGTCTGTGTTCTTTTGCCCATCTTAATCTTAACTTTTTATTGGCCAGTCTATGGCTTTTTCTTTGCAACTCTGCCTAGAAGGCCAGCATCCCGGAGTCACCTCTTCACCACTCCTCTTTCTATTCTGGTTAGAGCCAGTTGTACGAGATCTTCAGTATCTTTGCAATTTCTCACATGGAACAGCCTTAATTTCTCAGAACAAGAATAGACTGACGAGTTTCAGAAGAAAGTTATTTGTTTCTGACCATTTTGAGCCTGTAATCGAACCCACAAATGCTGATGCTCCAGACACTCAACTAGTAAAAAGAAGGCTAGTTTTTAATCAGGACAAAAGTTTTCATTAGCCTTTTAAACTGATAAACTTGGATTAGGTAACACAACGTGCCATTGGAGCACAGGAGTGATGGTTGCTGATAATGGGCCTCTGTACGTCTATGTAGATATTCCATTTTAAAAATCTGCTGTTTCCAGCTACAATAGTCATTTACAACATTAACGATGTCTACACTGTATTTCTGATCAATTTGATATTTAATGGACAATGGGAGAGTGTGGCAGAGTCAGGAGTCAGACCTGAGCCAACTCCCCCTGTTTATCGTAAGGAGCCAAGGAGGAAACCAGAGCCAGTGTTGGAGGTGAGTGAAGCAGAGACTGTGAAGGCGTTAATGGGGAAATTGGAGGAGAGAGTCATGAGGGAGTTGCTGTGTTGGTGCATGAGGCACGGAATTCGCCCGACGGAGCGTGTCAGGGATTTGATGGCACCTGGGTCAGCTCTCCATACTTGTCCTGAGGTGCGTGCTAGTCGTCTGGTGAAGATTGTGCCAGCTGTCACGCCCTGGCCTTAGTATTTTGTGTTTTCTTTATTATTGTGGTTAGGCCAGGGTGTGACATGGGTGAATATGTGTTTTCCTTGTCTAGGGGTTTTGTAGATTGATGGGGTTGTGTTCAGTGTAGTATTCTAGGTAAGTCTATGGTTGCCTATAGTGGTTCTCAATCAGGGGCAGGTGTTTATCGTTGTCTCTGATTGGGAACCATATATTTAGGCAGCCATATTCTTTGGGTATTTTGTGTGTGATTGTCTCTTGTCTCTGTGTTTTGCACCAGTTAGGACTGTTTCGGTTTTTCCACGTTTTCTTGTTTTGTATATGTATATTGTTCACGTTATCCTCTTTATTAAAGATGTTCAACCATAACCACGCTGCATTTTGGTCCTCCTCTCCTTACCAGGAAGAAAACCGTAACAGCCTGCAGTACCACAGTTGGCCTTGAACATCCGTGTCTTCAATGAGTGGGGGCAGTCGTTCTCCCCTGATCTGTCCCCTCAACACAGCACAATTACCTGTTGACATTAAGGGTCACTCTGCACCTGTCATATAGTAGTTGTCTGCTGGAGGACCCAATCAATTGAAGATAAGTAAGGCGGGTGTCTTGGTTAGTAGGGCGGGCCTTAGCTCTTGGATGGGAGACCCACTAGGAATCAGGAGCCGTAGGTATATCAAGCATATTCGTCTCTATGATCAGTTTATCATTTTACTCACATTGAATCACATGGGATAAGATTAAATGGATAGGGGGACCTGATCCTAGATTCTGTCTGATTCTGTCTATGACATTTTTGTACTGTTTTTCAGTGTATCCACTGAAAATCCATTTTAGTGTACATTCTGTAAGTAGCATCTTAATTTGCAGGAGAAATTAAACACTTGTAATGTATTTGAGGTTTAAAAAGGCTTATGAAGTTTGTCATTTAAATTATGACCAGATTTTTTTTTTAGCAACCCCATCAAAAAGATCAAAAAGTTATAATTCACATTTCAAATTGTACAGGATTATGTATGGGATCATCAATGAAGGGCTATGCGTTCTATGGAAAATAATGAACGAAGTGGAAGCTCAGTCTTCCACGGAGTTGCTTAATTTGCATAATTTTCCTGAGAATGCATAGAGCCACGAGTTGATTATCTCTTTCATAACATGGCTACAATTGAACACATTTGTCACTAGAAATATGTTCATTTGCCAGTAGAAATGTGTTCAACATTCACTGAAGTAGCTAACAAGTTTACTAGATAGCTACAGTAGTTGCCGTGGTAACCAAACAAACAGACTTTGCTAGGTTATCTAACCAAACCATCAGTTCTAGCTTGCTATTATGAAAATCGAATACAACAATAGCAATACTGTTTTCTATTCCACTTTTGATTTCAAAAGCAGCTCAAACAAAACATGTAAAAATGAACTATAGTCATTTAATTCTACTGTGCATTATAGGGAAATAATGCCGCCTATAATGCCCTTGAAGCCAATCAGGAAGGAGTATTCAACAATGCCATGGTATAATTAAGCAATAAGACCCAAGGGGGTGTGGTACAGTACATGGCCAATATACCATGGCTAAGGTCTGTTCTCATGCACAACACCCTTAGCTGTGGTATATTAGCCATATAGCACAAACCCCCGAGGTGCTTTTATTGCTATTATAAAATGGTTGCCAACGTAATTAGAGCAGTAAAAATAAATGTTTTGTCATATCTCTCTTCTCTGTATACATCAATGATGTCGTTATTGCTGCTGGTGAGTCTCTGATCCACCTCTAAGCAGACGACACCATTCTACTTCTGGCCCTTCTTTGGACACTGTGTTAACAACCCTCCAGGCGAGCTTCAATGCCATACAACTCTCCTTCCTTGGCCTCCAATTGCTCTTAAATACAAGTAAAACTAAATGCATGCTCCTCAACCAATCGCTGCCTGCACCTGCCCGCCTGTCCAACATCACTACTCTGGACGGCTCTGACTTAGAATATGTGACAACTACAAATACCTAGGTGTCTGGTTAGACTGTAAACTCTCCTTCCAGACTCACATCAAACATCTCCAATCCAAAGTTAAATCTAGAATTGGCTTCCTATTTCACAACAACCATCCTACCTATCCTCAACTTCAGCGATGTCATTTACAAAATAGCCTCCAATACCCTACTCAATAAACTGGATGCAGTCTATCACAGTGCCATCCGTTTTGTCACCAAAGCCCCATATACTACCCACCACTGCGACCTGTACGCTCTTGTTGGCTGGCCCTCGCTTCATACTCGTCGCCAAAACCACTGGCTCCAGGTCATCTACAAGACCCTGCTAGGTAAAGTCTCCCCTTATCTCAGCTCGCTGGTCACCATAGCAGCACCCACCTGTAGCACGCACTCCAGCAGGTATATCTCTCTGGTCACCCCCAAAACCAATTCTTCCTTTGGCCACCTCTCCTTCCAGTTCTCTGCTGCCAATGACTGGAACAAACTACAAAAATCTCTGAAACTGGAAACGCATCTCCCTCACTAGCTTTAAGCACCAGCTGTCAGAGCAGCTCACAGATTACTGCACCTGTATATAGCCCATCTATAATTTAGCCCAAACAACTACCTCTTTCCCTACTGTATTTATTTTGCTCCTTTTGCACCCCATTATTTATATCTCTACTTTGCACATTCTTCCACTGCAAATCAACCATTCCAGTGTTTTACTTGCTATATTGTACCTCCCTTATCTCACCTCACTTGCTCACATTGTATATAGACTTATTTTTCTACTGTATTATTGACTGTATGTTTGTTTTGCTCCATGTGTAACCCTGTGCTGTTGTATGTGTCGAACTGCTTTGCTTTATCTTGGCCAGGTCGGAATTGTAAATGAGAACTTGTTCTCAACTTGCCTACCTGGTTAAAATAACGGTGAAATAAAAATAAATAAAAAATCTGTGGTATTACCACAGCTTTCAGAAAAATCAACATTCAGGGCTTGAACCACCCAGTTTATAATTCTATTTATTCCACAGCATTGTTCCTGATTGGCTAGAAAGATATTCTAGAATGGACATTAAAACCAGATAACGGGACAGTTGTAAAAGATAATGGGACCGTTGGAAAAGATATCGGGACACTTTGCAATCATGACGCAACATGCGCCTACACATGCAGACCGTACTTTCTACAAAGTCACAGAAAGCTAAACCAACAACTACACAAACTGAAATTGCATACATTGTAAATGCAGGTCCATCGAGGAAAAAAACTTAGCTAGCTACCCAATATATTCAATTTAATGCTGCATTCGTAACCGTGAGGGAGGTGGGAATTTACCATTAGTGAAGTAAATATCAGTTGGATAAATTCATGTGCTTTGAACTCGTTGAGAAACGCTGATTGGCTAATGGCCAACAAGCTGCGTAAACCATAAACTTTAAGTTCAGCTATCATGCTCATAAACAAATTAGTGTAAAAAACAACAACATATTAATATATTGCTTTTTATTAATGATGTTTTGTTTTTGCATTTAACTGCCGAACATGCTGTTATAAAGGTAATTTCCTTAGTAGGTGGCATCGGAGATCAGAATGTGGGAGAAGTGGGAGCTCAGGATGATGGATGAGTTTTCCACTAGTAATTACCAGTTGGAGGGACGTTCAAGTAGAGTTTTCCCAGTCGTGTGTGGTAAATTCCCCCTTCCCACTTAGTTACAAATGCAGCATTATGTTGCGTGCACGTGCTCGTCAAAACTAGGAAACTCATCACGTTCCATGTTCAACGAATTAGCCAGTCGGAAATTTCTGGAGAGTTGGAGAGCTATACTGCTCTTAAAATGTAGGTGGGACCTATGTGTTGTCTGGGGCTCATTAGCATATTCGGGGACATGGTCAAATATACTGAACAAAAATATAAACGTAACATACAACAATTTCAATGATTTTACTGAATTACAGTTCATATAAGGAAATCAGTCAATTGAATGAATCACATCCTAATTTATGTATTTCACATGACTTGGCTGGGGCGTGCAATCATGGGTGGACCTGGGAGGGCATAGGCCCAGCCAATCAGAATGAGTTTTCCCCCACAAAAGGGCTTTTTTACAGACAGAAATAATCCTCAGCTTCATCAGCTGTCTGGTCTCAGACGATCCCGCACGTGAAGAAGCCGGAGGTGGAGGTCCTGGGTTGGCATGGTTTTATTTTATTTATTTTTTACTAGGCAAGTCAGTTAAGAACAAATTCTTATTTTCAAAGACGGCCTAGGAACAGTGGGTTAGCTGCCTGTTCAGGGGCAGAATGACAGATTTGTACCTTGTCAGCTCGGGGATTCAAACTTGCAACCTTTCGGTCACTAGTCCAACACTCTAACCACTAGGCTACCCTGCCGCCCCGTGATTACACGTGGTCTGTGGTTTTGAGGCCAGTTGGATGTACTGCCAAATTATTTAAAATGATGTTGGAGGTGGCTTATGGTAGAGAAATTATCATTCAATTCTCTGGCAACAGCTTTGGTGGACATTCATGCAGTCAGCATGCCACCCTGCATACCACGAGCTGAGAAACCACTGGTAGGCTTGAAGAAGAAAAAAAAACTGGCACAGACAGACAGAAAACACAGGTATAAATACACAGGGGATAATGGGAAGATGAGCAACACCTGGAGGGGGGTGGAGACAATCACAACTTACAGGTGAAACAGATCAGGGTGTGACACAAATATTGGGTAGAAAATTGGCCCATTATACCTACAAGGTACAACATTGTACCATGTGAGTTCATACTGCATCTGTACCCTTTTACCTTTTTGTACCCTAGGGAACAATGTAGTGTACCCTAACCAGACAATTATTTTTGAGAGTGTGTTAATATATGTTCAAATCAATAAGTATGAACCTGGTGGCACTGCAGAAACATTGATGCACTCCCAACCAAGAGGTTGCATGTTCAAATCCTCAAAGAATGTATGCTCATAGAAGTCAAGTGTCCTTGAGCATTGCTTGTTTTATGTTAATGTTGCATTGATGGGGGTAATTGGTAATTTACTTGATTCTGGGCAGCTTTTGGCAAAGTGTAGAAACACATTCCTGACAATAAGTCTGTAGCCTATATTCCTTTCACGCTCACAAATCTGGTGGTGTAGCTGCACTGTAGCAATACACTTCAGGTTGAAGTCACGAGTTCAAATACCATTTAAGGTGAAGTGGTAACAGTAGAAGATTTGTACAGTAATTTACATTGGAATACAGAAGCATACTCTTATTTTATAGAAATAACACCTTTGGTATAGTTTTGGTATATATTTAACTGCAACTTTAGGAAAGTGCAGAAGTGTATTCTTGGCAATAAAACAGTAGCTTGTCACGCCCTGATCTGTTTCACCTGTCCTCGTTATTGTCACCACCCCCACTAGGTGTCGCTTGTCTTTCCCAGTGTATGTATCCATGTGTTTCCTGTCTCTCTGTGCCAGTTCGTCTTGTATGTCCAAGCCTACCAGCCTGTTTTCCTGCTTTGCCTTTTCTCCTTTTTCTAGTCCTCCCGGTTTTGACACTTGCCTGTTCTGGACTTTGTACCCACCTGCCCTGACCTCAAGGCTGCCTGCCACTCTGTGCCTCCTGGGACTCTAATCTGGTTATGACCTTTTGCCTGTCCACGACCATTCTCTTGCCTATTCCCTTTAGATTTATTAAACATCTGAAACTCCAACCACCTGCCTCCCGTGTCTGCATTTGGGTCTCGCCTAGTGTCATGATATAGCCAGCTGATCTTCAACAGACACGGGAGGCAGATGTCAACAGACCTGGTGGTGCAGCAGGAACTTCAGGTAGCTTGCAACCAAAAGGTGTTGAGTTCAAATCCCAAGTGCCTCCCCATGTTGTCACATTTATTTCACAAGAGATCATGTTGTCACGTTGCTTCATGTCACATTAAAGTCACGTGTTCACATGTGAAATGTACAGTTGAAGTTATAAGTTAACATACACCTTAGCCAAATACATTTATACTCAGTTTTTCACAATTCCTGACATTTAATCCTCGTAAAAATTCTGTCTTAGGTCAGTTAGGATCACCACTTTATTTTAAGAATGTGAAATGTCAGAATAATAGAAGAGATTTCAGCTTTTCTTTCTTTCATCAAATTCCCAGTAGGTCAGAAGTTAACATACTAATTGAGTGTATTTGGTAGCATTGCCTTTAAATTGTTTAACTTGGGTCAAATGTTTCAGGTAGCCTTCCACAAGCTTCCCACAATAAGTTGGGTGAATTTTGGCCCATTCCTCTTGACAGAGCTGGTGTAACTGAGTCAGGTGTGTAGGCCTCCTTGCTCGCACACGCTTTCTCAGTTCTGCCCACAAAGCACCATCGCTAGCCGTTTTACATCCATTTCACAGACACTAAACAGAAAACATGATCCCACAAAACCCAAAAGGAAAATTACAACTTATATGTGATCCCCAATCAGAGACAACGATAGACAGCTGCCTCTGATTGGGAACCACACATGGCCAAAAACAAAGAAATAGAAAACAGACTTTCCCACCGAGTCACACCCTGACCTAACATAGAGAATAAAAAGGATCTCTAAGATCAGGGCGTGACACCTATGGTGTTTATACTTGTGTACTATTGTTTGTACAGACTAACGTGTTACCTTCAGGCATTTGGAAATTGCTCCAAAGGATGAACCAGACTTGTGGAGGTCTACAATTTTTTGACTTGCCTGATTTCTTTTGATTTCCCATGATGTCAAGCAGAGGCAATGAGTTTGAAGCTAGGCCTTTGAAATACATCCACAGGTACACCTCCAATTGACTCAAATTATATCAATTAGCCTATCAGATGCTTCTAAAGCCATGACATTTTCTGGAATTTTCCAAGCTGTTTAAAAGCAGTCAATTTAGTGTATGTAAACTTCTGACCCACTGGAATTGTGATATTGTGAAATAATCTGTAAACAATTGTTGGAAAAATGGCGTGTCATGCACAAAGTAGATGTCCTAACTGACTTGCCAAAACTATAGTTTGTTAACAAGAAATACGTGGAGTGGTTGAAAAACAAGTTTTAATGACTCCAACCTAAGTGTATGTGTTATTTCCGATAAGGGAATGGTTTTATTCACAGAATGCCTCTGAGCTACACTGTCCCATGACAATTACCCAAATTCCAAATAAATACCCTTATCCCTTCCCACATACACATTTGAATCCTCCTTCTAACGTCCCTAATTGACAAATCTCCCTCTTTATCTGACATGCTGAGGTATGTGTGATGTCCTCCGTACCCTTCGCCATATGTGGGGCGGCAGGGTAGCCTAGTGGTTAGAGCATTGGACTAGTAACCAGAAGGTTGCAAGATCAAATCCCCAAGCTGACAAAGTACAATCTGTTGTTCTGCCCCCGAACAGGCAGTTAACCCACTGTTCCTAGGCTGTCATTGAAAATAAGAATTTTTTCTTAACTGACTTGCCTAGTTAAATAAAGGTAAAATATATATTTTTTTAAATGTGTGTGTTTGTGTGCTGATGGTTGTTGACAATGCGACTTTGGCATAAAGGATTGCCATCCTGTGATGCGAAAACAGAGCAACAAACATACTGATGTGAATGAGCATACAGTTAAATACCAAACATTTATACAGACACACAGTCGTGAAGAAATCAAGACATGTGTCCTTGGTAGGACTTCACATCTGCACAAAAAACTGCATATACTAGGTGCATGTAGAATTGTCTACATACTGTTGATAGGTATTTTAAGCATCCCTGTGTTATGTTGCTGTATTAGCAGGTACAATAAAAAAAAACATGCAATGAGTGTGGAATTGTATGTATAGGCTACAATATATCTGCTAACAGTCCAAGCTAAAGAAAGAGCTAAGGCATCAGGGGACAGAAGCCATGTGACAAAGCAGATGACTGCCAGAGTGCCGGGATTGGCTCAGTGCAGGTGTGACATCAGCAAGCAGCATAATCACTCCCTCCATTGCTCTCCATCTCTCTCTCAGTCTGCCTCTCTCGCTAGCTTTGTGTTTTTCTCCTTTGCCTTTCTAACTCAGCATCCACCTCTCGTTGATGGCGTGTGTCAGTGCTGTTGGGGCGACTGGGGCCTAACGCGCTGGGCCCTTCCCCCGGTTCTCTACACCTTCCCTGGGCCTCTTGTCTCTGCCTCTTTCGTCGGCCCGACAGCCTGCCTGGCTACCTCCCCCACCCCCCGTGTGCTGGTGTCTGGGCTCAAGGGGTGGAGGAGGAGGGAGCAACGACGTTCCGCTTCACTTGGGAGCCGTTCGGCAATTAAGAATGCCCTAGACCCGGCATCATTTAGCCACTTGGAATATCTCGGCTTCCTCCATCCGCCTGTCTGTCTCTCTATCCATCTGTTGGTCTCCCTCCATCCGTGGAGGGGGACAGAGGAATGAAAATCTGCAATCATGATGGAAGGTAATTATTTGTGCCCCCCCCCGCTCCTCCTTTTTATCCTCCATCTCCTCCCTCTCTTCTCTCTCTTCTCCTACCTATTTATGCCCTTCTGCAAGGCAGTATTTTGGGTGCTATTGCTTGGTAATAAGCTCTAGTGGGTATCTAACTATCTTGAGCATCTCTGTGTTTTGGTGCTTAGGCTACCGTATGTTTTTTTTCTATCTGTAGTGTGACGTGGCTCTGTCAGATGCCTATGCGTGTGTGTGGATTGATTTGTAAGGGAGGGATAGATGTTCACACCACAGCTGTGTAGCACAATGAGGCAGACGTCCGGCTCGGCAGGGGTGTGTGTGTGTGTGTTTCTCTCTCTCTCTCTCTCTCTCTCTCTCTCTCTCTCTCTCGTGATGGGTGTGTAATTAGTTAATAGTCTTGTCTCAAGGTTATACCTACTGAGGTTGTGGCTCATACTATCTGTGCTAGAATTCTGTGATCTCCAGTGTATTCTATTCAAGTCTTTTGTGTTGGCTGAAATGATGCCAGCTCATTTCAGAATGTGTTTGAATCAGTGGCCCATTCACTGATCACCTATCATATTAAGAGGACCTTATCAAAACATTCTGTAATGGCGCAAATTAAATAGTGTTTTCATTGTGACATGAGTTGGTCTATTCTCTGGTTGTTATATTTCTTTAAACATTATGTCAACATGGTAGGCGTTGTTAACAAAACACATACCTGTACACATGGTCTAACATGAATTGATTGCATACGTTTTGTGTTGTCAAACAAATACTGTATTATACTGTATGTTGTATAGTGGTTTATAGATACAGACTATTTGTGAAGCTTTCACCATAATCTTTTGTAGACGTGCATGCTGAGCTGGCAGCTCTTAGGCTCTGACACAACTGAGATGTTAGGCTTTCTCTCCGTTCGTCATTGAGAGCCATGGTAGTGTGAGCCTCAGTGCCCATGTGAATAGCAAGGTGCTCTATGGGATTGAAAGGTCTTAGGTAACAGATAGGCACACTGGCCAGAAATAGCGATGCTGTGAGATGCATTCTGAAGTAAAGAGAGAGAGAGAGAGAGAGAGAGAGAGAGAGAGAGGGTCTTGCCTAGGGTTTCTCTGAGGCCAGTTGACTGCTATTCAGTGCAGTGTTTTATTAAGTTGTCCATTTTAAAGAATCTTGAGTGGAGCGGGGAAAACTGGGTGCGTCTCAACAGTCTAAAGCTCCTTCATCCCCATGTGCCCTCTCTCTCTTTTTTTCACTGGCCATTGGACATTGGTGAACGCAATGGGGCAGATGCCCAATCCGTCCCATGTTTCCAGCTCTTTCATGTCAGTGCAAATGAAGGAAAAGAGACAAAGAGAGTAAGACTATTGGTAGGCTATTGAGATGCATCCCAGAAGTGTCCAAGGCCTGTCCGAGGCTGTTTATGTCTACTTACTGTGCCTGGCATAAACTAGGCCTACATCAAAACAGCTGAATAAAATTGACCTCATGATTCAGTAATACTGTAGTTAAATGGTTCATTCCCTTTCCATGCTACTACAGTACTGTCTGCCTACAGGCCCTGTTAAAGTCAAACTTGATTATAGGGTTTTCAAACGCTTCTTCATCGGCTGCATTTGGATTCAATGCACTCAACAAAACTACATTTAGAAGGTCAAAAAGTAAATATATTAACATGTTACTGGGTGGGAAATGTTTTTAACTTCTTCACGTGACCCAGTTACAGGTCATGATTCAATATAATCCCTTGAAGTAACTGTCTGGTGTTTCCAGATTTCTATCAAATAAATGTATTAGGCATGTTAAAAAGTAGCTTTTCTGTGTTGGAATAGTTTGTGCGTACCCCAATGGTGTGGGTGTATACCAGTCATAAAAAGTATTCATGCAAGTAGACTGCTGATTGGCAGAGCCAACATGACATGTTCTATGAGGAAATAGTAAGCCTTTTTGAAAACGTCTGTTTGAGATACAAGTTTGAGCTTTGGCCACAAATACGAGTATAGTCAACAACATAATTTGGGTATGAGTTGAAGATGTGTTTGGGTTTTATATAATTTCAGGAGGTAATTTTGAAAGTAGAGCTCACGAGCCAAAATGGGTTCCTGAAAATGGTGCACGATTGTGTACAACAGTGGTTCTCAATCCTGGTCCTGGGGACCCAAAGGGGTGCACATTTTTGTTTTTGCCCTAGCGCTACACAGCTGATTCAAATGATCAACTCAACAAAAGGCTTTGATGATTTGAATCAGTTGTGTAGTCCTAGGGCAGGACCAGGATTGAGAACCAGTGGTGTAGAGCATAATCTATTTCCTATTTATATATGTCCTGCAAATATAAATATATAAATAAATACCCCTGCAATTCCAATTCGTACAATCTCTTTAACACAACTTTTACAGCATGGGCCCCAAATGAGAAATTCAGTATTTTCCTGGGGCCCAAGCGCATGAAAACATGCCTCCTTTGTTGGGGCGGGCCTCCATTTCCCAGGCAAAACATTTTTTGTGGCCCCCTGATATCAGAGAGAAACATTTTAGTTTTATAGTTAATTTCATGAAATTCTACACATTTGTCACCGACCGGCTCGATCCGGTCTTATGTAGCAAAATTGTAAATTGTGTTTTTTTACATTGGATAAAAGTAGAGAGAGATAGAAAATTGTAAATCATACACTACAGTTGAGGAACAATGGGAAAGTAATTGGAAGTTCATAAACTTGTAACACCACTTTGGAGAAAATGGTCCTTGAATATTTTGGTACACCTACTGGAGAACTCTTCTTTGTCTACACCCATTCAGCTTCGTTCACACCCTCTGAAGCCTTAGCCCCACCCATTTCTTTAAGGATTCACATGTGCGGCCATGTGCTGATCAGTGAGTATTGTAGTGTACAACAAAGATTTCAAGACTGAAGGCTGGTTTATACTACTTCTATCAACATTTCTGTATGCAGTTGTCGCAGTGACATCATGTACATTCTATTGTCGTCCGACATTAAAGTTGTCGTTATGAAAAGTACAAACACAAAAACGGCAGGCTTCATGACGTCAGCAGCCTGGTGATCCAAAATAACATTTTAACACCAACCTGTCCCTTTAAAAATGTATTTGACATATAGTAATCTAGCAAACAGGCAACTAAAAGCAACTTTCTAAATAACGATTTGTTTTGTTTCTAGCTTGTTAGTTAGCTAACTAGCTAACCTTATGTTTGCTGGCTAGCCAGTTCAAATAATTACCATATCACATAGCTGACAACACCTTAACTCTAGCTAATTTGTGTTCAATATTACAGTAAAATAAGCACACAAAAAGATCCTTATTTACAAGTTAATGGCGAGCTAAGTACAGAAAATGTGGTTGCGAGTTTAACGTAATAAAAGAAGGGCATTCTACCGGAGAATTGTAGAACTTGGACAATATCTCGTTGGCCTAACGTTATATCCTAATCTGACTTTGGTGCCTGTCATGTTGTTCTTCACATTACCTTTCTGGGTTATGAAATTGAAACATATTTTTAAGCACTTTTTCATGAACGTGGCCGAAAATTTTTAGGCCGAATCCGACATGACGCTAGTTCACCATGACGGCAGACACCGTTTCTGGGTTACGAATTTGAAACCTACTTTTGAACACTTTTTCATGAATGAGGCCAAAATATATTTTTTAGGCCCTATCTGGCATGCCTCTAGTTCAGCATGATGGGAGACACCATTTATGGGTTATGAATTTGAAACATATTATTGAGCAGTTTTTCAGGATACAGAAGGTGTAAAACGGTACAGTGAAATGGTTACTTGCATAGTGGAGTCTTTTGTTGCGACATGTAGCTTGCTAGCCAGCTTTAACTTGCAATGAAAATGACTTTCTGACAAAATTAGAAATGTATAATATCTGAAAATGTAGCTAGCAAGACTCTCTTACCCACATACATGAATGAACGCTTCTCCCTCTCTGTCACGGATGCCATGATTGCCCTTAGTTTGAAGATATAATCCAGAGACAGATGTTTTTTACCACAGCCTTCTGTGTTCTCTTTTCAGCTTCCTCCAAATATTTTCAATCAATCTCAGTCCTCCAGAAAGTGGAGAGCATTAGCAGTTCTTCGTGATATCTTTAAAAAAAGCTGTTTTAGAAAGGATTACCTACACATGTTGGGCAGCTCATGTTATAGACACAAGCGTGCTACATAACAGACCATTCCAAACTCATCTCTCTGCATGTCCAGCCCATCCATTATCTCAGCCAATCATGGCTAGCGGCAAGGTTCCTGTCTTCCTGTTTACGTTAAAATGCATCTCCTGTGAAGTAGTGACATGCGACATATGCCTAGTGTCCTGAAACGAGTCACATTTTGCCATGAGACTTAGAGAAAATGTTGACGATTTAAAGCATATTCTACGCATTATGCCATGAGGCAGAGAAATTGTTTTTGCGGTTTTACAGCTAATCTCCTGCAATTCTACCCAGAAATAGAACTAAAAGGTTCTGTACTGACTCTACTGAGGGAAAAACCACAGAGACCTAGTATTCCAGGCGTACATTTATCATTTACATTTTCATATATTACATTTACAGTCAGTAGCATCCATCAGTACATACATACACACAATATGATGTCTGAGTGAGAAATCAATGGGGGCCCCCTGGAGGTCAGGGCCCCTGGGCACGTGCCCCCTTCGTGCCTGGTTGGCATTCGGCCATGATAGCTGGCTAGACTAATTTACCTACCTAAAAATTGTTAGCTGACATGACTAATTAAGTGACTATCAGTGACTGACATACTGTAACAAGAGAAAAACTGCTGATGCACAACCACATTTCGAAACTGCAGCTTGTGTATTCTACAATTCCCAACAGTAAGTACACTATATACGCTACCATTCAAAAGTTTGGGGTCACTAAAAAATGTCCTTGTTTTCCATGAAAACATACATGAAATGAGTTGCAAAATGAATAGGAAATATAGTCAAGATTTTGACAAGGTAATAAATAATGATTTTTAATTGAAGTAATAATTGTGTCCTTCAAACTTTGCTTTTGTCAAAGAATCCTCCATTTGCAGCAATTACAGCCTTGCAGACCTTTGGCATTCTAGTTGTCATTTTTGTTGAGGTAATCTGAAGAGATTTCACCCCATGCTTCCTGAAGCACCTCCCACACGTTGGATTGGCTTGATGGGCACTTCTTACGTACCATACGGTCAAGCTGCTCCCATAACAGCTCAATAGGGTTGAGATCCGGTGACTGTGCTGGCCAGAATATCAGCTGACTGTTTCTTCCCGAAATAGTTATTGCATAATTTGGAGCTGTGCTTTGGGTCATTGTCCTGTTGTAGGAGGAAATTGGCTCCAATTAAGCACCGTCCACAGGGTATGGCATGGCATTGCAAAATGGAGTGATAGCCTTCCTTCTTCAAGAACCCTTTTACACTATACAAATCTCCCACTTTACCACCAGCAAAGCAGCCCCAGATCATCACATTGCCTCCACCATGCTTGACAGATGGCGTCAAGCACTCCTCCAGCATCTGTTCATTTTTTCTGCGTCTCGCGAATGTTCTTCTTTGTGAGCCGAACACCTTAAACGAAGATTCGTCTGTCCATAACACTTGTTTCCAATCTTCCTCTATCCAGTGTCTGTGTTCTTTTGCCCATCTTAATCTCTTCTTTTTATTGGCCAGTCTGAGATATAGCTTTTTCTTTGCAACTCTGCCTAGAAGGCCAGCATCCCGTAGTCGCCTCTTCAGGGTTGACGTTGACTTGCGGGTACTATTTAATGAAGCTGCCAGTTAAGGACTTGTGAGGCGTCTGTTTCTCAAACTAGTCACTCTAATGCACCTGTCCTCTTGCTCAGTTGTGCACCGGGGCCTCCCACTCCTCTTTCTATTCTGGTTAGAGCCAGTTGTCGCTGTTCTGTGAAGGGAGTAGTACACAGCATTGTACGAGATCTTCAGTTTCATGGCAATTTCTCGCATGGAATAGCCTTCATTCCTCAGAACAAGAATAGACTACCGAGTTTCAGAAGAAAGTCTTTGTTTCTGGCCATTTTGAGCCTGTAATCAGATCCACAAATGCTGATGCTCCACATACTCAACTAGTCTAAAGAAGACCAGTTTGATTGCTTCTTTAATCAGAACAACAGTTTTCAGCTGTGCTAACATAATTGCAAAAGGGTTTTTAATGATCAATTAGCCTTTTAAAAGAATGAACTTGGATTAGCTAACACAAAGTACCATTGGAACACAGGAATGATGGTTGCTGATAATGGGACTCTGTACACCAATGTAGATATTCCATAAAAAATCAGCCGTTTCCAGCTACAATAGTCATTTACAACATTAACAATGTCTACACTGTATTTCTGATCAATTTGCTGTTATTTTAATGGACCAAAAATGTGCTTTCTTTCAAAATCAAGGACATTTCTAAGTGACCCCAAACTTTTGAACGGTAGTGTATACAAAAGTATGTGGACACCCCTTAAAATGTGTGGATTCGGCTATTTCAGCCACGCACTGTGTTGACAGGTGTATAAAATTGAGCACACAGCCATACAATCTCCATAGACAAACACTGGCAGTAGAATGTCCTTAATGAAGAGCTCAGTGACTTTCAACATGGCACTGTCATTGGATGCCACCCTTCCAAAAAGTCTGTTTGTTTCTGCCTTGCTAGACTGCCCCGGTCAACAGTAAGTGCTGTTATTGTGAAGTGGAAATGTCAAGGAGCAACAACGGCCACACAAGCTCACAGAATGGGACCGCCGAGTCAACGTCAATAAAACAAAGGAGATGATCGTGGACTTCAGGAAACAGCAGAGGGAGCACCCCCCTATCCACATCGACGGGACAGTAGTGGAGAGGGTAGTAAGTTTTAAGTTCCTCAAAGTACACATCACGGACAAACTGAATTGGTCCACCCACACAGACAGCGTGGTGAAGAAGGCGCAGCAGCGTCTCTTCAACCTCAGGAGGCTGAAGAAATTCGGCTTGTCACCAAAAGCACTCACAAACTTTTACAGATGCACAATCGAGAACATCCTGTCGGGCTGTATCACCGCCTGGTACGGCAACTGCTCCGCCCACAACTGTAAGGCTCTCCAGAGGGTAGTGAGGTCTGCACAACGCATCACCGGGGGCAAACTACCTGCCCTCCAGGACACCTGCACCACCCGATGTCACAGGAAGGCCATAAAGATCATCAAGGACAACAACCACCCGAGCCACTGCCTGTTCACCCCGCTATCATCCAGAAGGCTAGGTCAGTACAGGTGCATCAAAGCAGGGACCGAGAGACTGAAAAACAGCTTCTATCTCAAGGCCATAAGACTGTTAAACAGCCACCACTAACATTGAGTGGCTGCTGCCAACATACTGACTCAACTCCAGCCACTTTAATAATGGAAATTGATGTAAAAAAAAATGTATCACTAGCCACTTTAAACAATGCCACTTAATATAATGTCTACATACCCTACATTACTCATCTCATATGTATATACTGTACTCTATACCATCTACTGCATCTTGCCATCTTTATGTAATACATGTATCACTAGCCACTTTAAACTGACACTTATGTTTACATACCCTACATTACTCATCTCATATGTTATACTGTACTCGTTACCATCTACTGCATCTTGCCTATGCCATTCTGTACCATCACTCATTCATATATCTTTATGTACATATTATTTATTCCTTTACACTTGTGTGTATAAGGTATTGTTAGGTTAGATTACTCGTTGGTTATTACTGCATTGTCGGAACTAGAAGCACAAGCATTTCGCTACACTCGCATTAACATCTGCTAACCATGTGTATGTGACAAATAAGATTTGATTTGATTTGAAGCGTGTAGCTTCTGTGCTCGGTTGCAGACACTACCGAGTTCCAAACTGCCTCTGGAAGCAACGTCAGCACAAGAACTGTTCATTGGGAGCTTTCCTTGGCCGAGCAGCCGTGCATAAGCCTAAGATCACCATGCACAATGCCAAGCCTCGGCTGGAGTGGTGTAAAGCTCGTCGCCATTGAACTCTGGAGCGGTCTGATGAATCTGACGAATCTGGGTTTGGCAGATGCCAGGAGAACACTACCTTCGCGAATGCATAGTGCCAACTGTAGAGTTTGGTGGAGGAGTAATAATGGTCTGGGGCAGTTCTTCATGGTTCGGGCTAGGCCCCTTAGTTCCTGTAAAGGGAAATCTTAATGCCAGAGCATACAATGACATTGTAGATGATTCTGTTCTTCGTGGAAACAGTTTGGGGAAGGCCCTTTCCTATTTCAGCATGACAATGCACCAGTGCATAAACGGAAGTTCATACGGAAATGGTTTGTCGAGATCGGTGTGGATTAACTTTACTGGCCTGCAGAGAGCACTGACCTCAACCTCATCGAACACCTTTGGGATGAATCAGAACACCGACTCCGAACCAGGCCTAATTGCCCAACATCAGTGTCTGACCTCACTCATGCTCTTCTGGCTGAATAGAAGTAAGTCCCTGCAGAAATGTTCCAACATCTAATGGAATGCCTTCCTATATCAGCAAAGGGGGGACCAACTCCATATTAATGTCCATGATTTCGGAATGAGATGTTCGACGAGCACTTTTAGTCATGTATGTTTTTACTTCCACCATTAACATGTCCGCGACCCATACTGTAAGAAATGCTGCTTTATCAGAATATTAACTTTTAAAAATGCAATTTTCCCTGGACAATTAGTTTAAAGTGTCTGTACAGAACTTTTGTTCTGGGGGTGCCCTTGAGCCACAAGCGGTGCCCTAAATGGACAGAACTACTGTAAAAAAATAATTTTAAAAAATAATTCTGCTCCCACACCCTGTGTCCCCGGTTCTATGTTTTTCCACCTGTGCTCCAAAGTCACCTTAAACTGTACCAACATGGGATCCCTCCAGGGGACATAGGCCCTGAGCTCTTTGCTGTGCCCACACATTAAACTGTGTCAGGGTGTTGGTTTTTCCAGTTGCCCTGATTACAACACTGTATGATGCCAACTACCAACCCTGGAGGGGGCTTGGCCTCAGTTTTGGCACAGAATGGCCACCGTAGCTAGATTTCTCACAGGCTCAATGGGGTGTATAGATTGATCACTATTGCCATTTCCTCCATTTCCATATTGTCTTTGGTTGTACAAATGTGGTGATTGTGTTCCTGTCTTACAGTTCCTAGTGAAATTCTGCACACCCTCTTCCCATTTTGCTGCCTTCAAATTACATAGGAAAAAAAGCATACTGTACATTTGGATTTTTCTCCTACCGATCTACACATCCTACTCCACATTTCCAAAGTGAAAGAAAAATTATAGAAAGTGTAACAAAAATAAATAAAAATGAAGATGGTCTTGATGGTGTATGTTTTCACACCCCAGAGTTAATACTTGGTGGAAGCACATTTGGCAGCCATTGCAGTTGCTAATCACTTTGAATAATATTCTACCAACTTTTCACAACTAGGAAACATTTATCCATTGTTTTGTCATAATCAAATCAAACTTCATTTGTCACATGCGCTGTGAATGGCTTACTGACAAACCCTTAACCAACAATGCAGTTCTAGAAAGAGATAAGAAAATATTTACCAAATAAACTAAAGCAAAAATTTATAAAAAGTAACTCAATAATATAAGAATAACGAGGCAATATACAGGGGGTACCGGTACCAGGTCAATGTGCAGGGGTAGAGGTTAGTTTAGGTAATTTGAACATGTAGGTAGGGGTAAAGTGACTGCATAGATAATAAACAGCGAGTAGCAGCAGTGTAAAAACAAAATTGGGGGGGGGGGTGTCAATGTAAATAGTCCGGTGGCCATTTGTTCAGCACTCTTATGGCTTGGGGGTAGAAGCTGTCAAGGAGTCATGTTTGGCCATGCAGTCGTTAGGGTGAACAGTGAATACAGGAGGGGACTAAGCACGCATCCCTGAGGGGCCCAAGTGTTGAGGATCAGCATGGCAAATTTGTTGTTGCCTACCCTTACCACCCGAGTGTGGTCCGTCATGAAGTCCAGGATCCAGTTGCAGATGGAGGTGTTTAGTCCCAGGGTCCTTCGAGGAAAACCCGTCTCGGTCTTCTGAAAACCTATCCCTGGGATAAATTACACAAATGTTAATGCCAAAGATGCACCAGAAAGGCTTTCCAATAGATGCTGAGTGGTTCTGAATGGTCCAGTCTCAGTCCTGACTTAAATATGCTTGAAAATCAGAGACCAGGTTTGAATATTGCTGTCCATCAATGTTTCAAAACCAAATTTACTGAGCTTGAGCATTTTGGACAAAAAAATAAAATAAATGCACCAGGCAACAATTTCAAAGATTTTACTGAGTTACAGTTCATATAAGGACATCAGCAAATTTAAATAAATTAAATAAGCCCTAATCTATGGATTTCACATGACTGGGAATTCAGATGTGCATCTGTTGGTCACAGATACCTAAAGGTAGGGACGTAGATCAGAAAACTAGTCAGTATCTGGTGTGACCACCATTTGCCTCATGCAGCGCGGCACATCTCCTTCGCTTAGAGTTGATCAGGCTGTTGATTGTGGCCTGTGAAGTGTTGTCCCACTCCTCTTCAATGGCTGTGCGAAGTTGCTGGATTTTGGCGCGAACTGGAACACGCTGTCGTACACGTCAATCCAGAGCATCCCAAACTTGCTCAATGGGTGACATGTCTGGTGAGTATGTTGGCCATGTAAGAAGTGGGACATTTTCAGCTTCCAGAAATAGTGTACAGATCCTTGCAACATGGGGCCGTGCATTATCATGCTGAAACATGAGGTGATGGCGGCGGATGAATGGCACGACAATGGGCCTCAGGATCTCGTCACGGTATCTCTGTGCATTCAAATTGCCATCAATAAAATGCAATTGTTTTTGCTGTCCATAGCTTACGCCTGCCCATACCATAACCCCACCGCCACCATGGGGCTCTCTGTTCACAACGTTGACATCGGCAAACCGTTCGCCCACACAACGCCATCTACTAATTTTCAATGCCCATTGAAGTCCAGTATCGGTGGGTGCTAAGTGGGTGAGGATGCTAATTACAGTACATGGAAAGAGAGGGGGCTCATGGGTAGGTGTTCCTAAGAGCTGGGATAGGTGATATTAACTGAAGAGAGAGAGGCAGAGGGAGAGAGAGAGAGAGGGAGGGGCTGTCCAGACTATTATGATTTCCCATTGTAGCCAATTCAATTGCAGTAATTCCGTTACTGATTCTTTAGTAATTACGCTATTTGGTAACGGAATTACGAGTTTTAATCACTTAATAATTCATGCAAAAATAGATCACTACAGCTAATTGGTAGGTCTATCATTACTTGTTACTTCTGTGAACTTTCATTATCCACCCTCTTCATGAGGGAGACAAATTAGAAAAAGATATGTGGGATTTTAGTAATGGAATTACAAAGCATTAGGCAATATTTCTGAAACTTACAGAAGATAAATGTACTTTTGGAGAAATTGTTTAAGTGTTGATATTAGCTTGCAGGGATCTTTATGTCAATATCATTGTGTATTTCTGATACCTTTTTCTGGAACATGTTTTCCAGAAAGCAAAGCCTTTATACTTATGCCTACTTTTTAAGATGGTTGTATCTCTGCCTTCATTTCCCAAAAATATACTCTTAGCTTTCATTTGACACCCAATTTGATATGCTCCTATGAACTTCACATGCTGGTGCTCATGGAGCTGCCCATCACTATTTCATTACTCTCTCTAATTCACTTTCTCTCCATCTTCTCTTTCTTCGCTGCTAGGACTGAAAAAACGTACCAGAAAGGCCTTTGGGTTACGAAAGAAAGAGAAGGATACAGATTTCACGTAAGTGTGCACGAGTAGAGACAGTTTTTAACATGCAGAATTAAACACCTGGCCCCAAGATATTTAGAAACATTACATAACACAGCTTCTTGATTTACTTTGGGAACACTTACTTGATTGCAAGTCCATAGACATGCAGTTGGCATATTACTGCATGTTGAGCATCGATGGACTATCCAAGTCCATAGACATGCAGTTGGCATATTACTGCATGTTGAGCATCGATGGACTATCCAAGTCCATAGACATGCAGTTGGCATATTACTGCATGTTGAGCATCGATGGACTATCCAAGTCCATAGACATGCAGTTGGCATATTACTGCATGTTGAGCATCGATGGACTATCCAAGTCCATAGACATGCAGTTGGCATATTACTGCATGTTGAGCATCGATGGACTATCCAAGTCCATAGACATGCAGTTGGCATATTACTGCATGTTGAGCATCGATGGACTATCCAAGTCCATAGACATGCAGTTGGCATATTACTGCATGTTGAGCATCGATGGACTATCCAAGTCCATAGACATGCAGTTGGCATATTACTGCATGTTGAGCATCGATGGACTATCCAAGTCCATAGACATGCAGTTGGCATATTACTGCATGTTGAGCATCGATGGACTATCCAAGTCCATAGACATGCAGTTGGCATATTACTGCATGTTGAGCATCGATGGACTATCCAAGTCCAATGATTTTGGTCTGATAGCTATTTGAGAGGTCATTTAGAACTTCTGCGCTTTTCCACTACTATTGTCAAAGTAGTCTTAGCTGATGATTCTGTCCTTTCCTCTCGTGTCTCTCTATACAGGGGCTCACCTGACAAAGATGGAGTAAGTGCGAGAAAGGTAGACTATGGGGTAAACAATCTATGTGATGTTCTTGATACCCTTATTTTCACTTTTCTTTCTATTTTTTATTTTTTTTAACTTCTCTTTACTTTAGTTGAATGTAATCGCCATTGTGAATTGTGTTGTTGTTGTTGTTTTTCCAAGCTATGTGTATTTAAAATATGGGTATATAAAATGCTTGGTGTTATGAGAGTTTCTCACTCACACGTTCCATTATCACAGAAAAAGACCAACGGGGCTCCAAATGGCTATTATGGGGAGATTGATTGGGATCGATATGTAAGTACATTCATACAGCACAGTGCAGTAAGTAATCCCTCTATAGTGTCAGTAATTAGTAGTAACAGAGTGGGTTAGTGAATAAGCAATAGCAGGTATAGGGAGCACAAAGGGAAATGGTTGTCAGAACTCGTGACGTGACGATAGAAGTGAAGACGCGTTAAAAGTTGAAAACCGTTCATGCAATACTTTGCTTATAAGTCGGTAGATGTTTCAACCACAAAGGGGCAAACCACATTTGAAACGTTACTTCCCACAACCAGACGACCCTTCTGCTTCTGCTCCCTATAGCTTTCCTGATTTATGTCAATCAATCATCCTCGTGTAACATTGAATTTGGAATCAAAACGTGATCTCTGTTTTCAGAATCGTACATAAAGTTTGTGTGAGTCTGAACAAACAAGCATCTTCAGACGTCTTTAGTTATGAAAAACATAGGATTGCGGTTTTTGTGTGCATATATTTAACCACAGGCATGAGAGAAGTGACCGTGTTTGTTGTCACACAATGTCAAAAACCATGAATTATGCATATTTACTTCATGTTATACAGGCAACTCCAGATGTGGATGCTGAGGGCTTCAGTCTCAGACCCGGAGAAGAAGGGGAAAATATCCTTTTATCGGATGTAGCTGATGTAGAAAGGCTAGCTAGTTATCGGTGCACTAGTAGTGGGAATCTTGCAAGTGCAGTCACCTGCTCTGAGACCTAGTACTGTTGCCGGGCACCAAGAAATATTTGACATTTTTACATTTTTGTCATTTATCCAGAGCGACTTACATTTGTGCATTCATCTTAAGATAGCTAGGTGAGACAACAACATAGCACAATCGTCGCAAGTACAGTTTCCCTCAACAAAGTAGTTATCAAATCCAGTCAAACTGTATTTGTCACATGCGCCAAATACAAACAAATACAACCTTACCGTGAAATGCTTATTTACAAGCCCTTAACCAACAGTGCAGTTCAAGAAGTGTTAAGAAAACATTTACCAAATAAACTAAAGTAAAACAATAACGCGGCTACATACAGGGGGTAACGGTACTGAGTCAGTGTGCGGGGGTACAGGTTAGTTGATGTAATTTGTACATGTAGGTAGGGGTGAAGTGACTGCATTTAAAAATATATTTTATTAGGCAAGTCAGTTAAGAACAAATTCTTATTTTCAATGACGGCCTAGGAACAGTAGGTTAACTGCCTTGTTCAGGGGCAGAACAACAGATTTGTACCATGTCAGCTCAGGGATTTGAACTTGCAAACTTCCGGTTACTAGCCCAACACTCTAACCACTAGGCTACCCTGCCGCCTATGGATAATAAACAGCAGCACTGTACAAAACAAATGGGGGGGGGGGGGGGGTCAATGTAAATAGTCCGGTGACCATTTGAACAATTGTTCAGCAGTCTTATGGCTTGGGGGTAGAAGCTGTTAAGGAGCCTTTTGGTCCTAGACTTGGCGCTGCGGTAGCAGAGAAAACAGTCTATGACTTGGGTGACTGGAGTCTCTGACAATTGTATGGGCTTTCCTCTGACACGGTCTATTATATAGGTCTTGGATGGCAGGAAACTTGGCCCCAGTGATGTACTGGGTCGTACGCACTACCCTCTGTAGTGCCTTATGTTCAGATGCCAAGCAGTTGCCATACCAGGCGGTGATGCAACCGGTCAGGATGCTCTCGATGTTGCAGCCGTATAACTTTTTGATTTGACCCATGCCAAATCTTTTCAGTCTCCGAAGGGGGAAAAGGTTTTGTTGTGCCCTCTTCCCGACTATCTTTGTGTGCTTGGACCATGATAGTTTGTTGGTGGTTTGTCAGGGGCAGAACGACAGATTTGTACTTTGTCAGCTCGGGGGTTTGAACTTGCAACCTTCCGGTTACTAGTCTAACACTCTAACCACTAGGCTACCCTGCCACCCCAAATGATGGTGTGGAGTTGTGTTTGGCGACGCAGTTGTGGGTGAACAGGGAGTACAGGAGGGGACTAAGTACACACCCCTGAGGGGCCCCAGTGTTGAGTATCAGCGTGGCAAACGTGTTGTTGCCTACCCTTACCACCTGGGGGTGGCCCGTCAGGAAGTCCAGGATCCAGTTGCAGAGGGAGGTGTTTAGTCCCAGGGTCCTTAGCTTAGTGATGAGCTTCGTGGGTACTATGGTGTTGAATGCTGAGCTGTAGTCAATGCATTCTGACATAGGTGTACTTTTGTCTAGGTGGGAAAGAGCAGTGTGGTGCGCGATTGAAATTGCATCATCTGTGGCTCTGTTGGGGTGGAATGCGAATTGGAGTTTGTCTAGGGTATGTGGGAGGATGCTGTTGATGTGAGCCATGACCAGCCTTTCAAAGCACTTCATGGCTACCGACGTGAGTGCTATGGGGCGGTAATCATTTTGGCAGGTTACCTTCGCTTCCTTTAGCACAGGGACTATGGTGGTCTGCTTGAAACATGTAGGTATTACAGAATCAGTCAGGGAGAGGTTGAAAATGTTAATGAAGACACTTGCCAGTTGGTCCGCGCATGCTTTGAGTACATGTCCTGGTAATCTGTCTGGCTCCGCGGCTTTGTGAATGTTGACCTGTTTAAAGGTCTTGCTCACATCGGCTACCGAGAGCGTTATCACACAGTCATCCAGAACAGCCGGTGCTCTCGTGCATGCTTCAGCGTTGCGTGCTTCAAAACAAGCATAAAAGGCATTTAGCTTGTCTGGTAGGCTCGCGTCACCTCTGCAGCTTACGTCTGGGTTTCCCTTTGTAGGGTTTCCCGTAATAGTTTTCAAGCCGTGCCACATCCGACGAGCATCAGAGACGTTGTAGTACGATTAGATCTTAGTCCTGTATTGACGCTTTGCTTGTTTGATGGTTCGTCTGAGGGCATAGCGGGATTTCTTATAAGCGTCCAGATTAGTGTCCCGCTCATTGAAACCCGCAGCGCTTGCCTTTAGCTCGATGCGGATGTTGCCTGTAATCCATGGCTTCTGGTTGGGATATGTATGTACAGTCACTGTGGGGACGACATCGTCAATTTCCTTATTGATGAAGCCGATGACTAAGGTAGTATACTCCTCAATGCCATTGTATGAATCCCGGAACAGCAAAGTCAGTGCTAGTAGCAAAAGACAAGTACATTTTTCTATATATTAAAAAAAAATGGTGTGGCTCTTCTAGGTTAGGTATTGAAGGTGCTTCTTTGGGTGGCGAGTGTTGATTGGTGCAGAGGGTCCCTGATTCCTGCCCAACTCGGGGCAGACAGGGATGGAAGCTATGCTGTGTCTTGGGACACTGACTGTTAAGTTATTGACCTGTTTAACTAGCTGAGTCATTGGGCCAGTGGAGCTCAGTGTTAAATAGGCCAAATCAATCAGACCACCTCTCTATCTCTCTCTATCTTTATGCTCTACATGTCAGTGACCCTTGCCTGCTAGACCAAAAGAGGGCCAGTAGGTGAAAGGCAGTGTTGGGGAAGCTAGTTTACCAAGCTTTCAAATTACTTCACACTGAAAGAAGTTAAGCGACACTAAAGTTACCATTAAGAAAAATATAGTTTACTTAACCAAAGTTACTTTGAAAAAGTAGTTCACTTCATCTAAACTGTCCTTTCTAAATCTGAAATGTCATAGACTACAAATTGCAAGAATAGATCACTCTGGAGTCAGATGTGAACATAATGTGTAATTTAGGCTATTAATAAACTCACAAACTATTATTCAAGCAAAAAGTTAGTCAGGTCTGATGTCAGAAATGTAAGAAAAGTATTGCCTACATCACCCATATTTTCTTTCATTTTTGCAAAAATGAGTTGTGTGTAGTTCCAGTAGTTAGGTACACCACTACATGTAAAAAGTAGTAATTAACTACTGAAAACACTACCAAGATTTCAATTTAGTTCAACTACCAACAAGCTACTGCAAAATGTAGTTATATTACTAGTTTAACTAAATATAGTTCACTACTCTCCAACACTGGTGAAAGGGTAACACAACCTGAACTCAGGGGTAGACGTAATATAGTAAAATTACATTTGTCTCCCTCCATTTCACACCGCTGCTACTCTCTGTTGTTATGATCTATGCATAGTCACTTGAATTTGTTTTTAAACTGCATTGTTGGTTAGGGGCTCGTAAGTAAGCATTTCACTGTAAGGACTACACCTGTTGTATTCGGGGCATGTGACTAATACAATTTGGTTTGACTTAATATCATATGTTACGATTTGTATGATATGTATGAATTTGTGGATGTCCATCATCCATTTCATATGATATGTTACTTCGCACAATATGTTACAAATGTTCAATACGTATGATATGTTCTGAATTCCGATGGCTAACGAGAGCTAGCTAGGTGGCTATGGTTAGGGGTTAGGGTTAGCTAACATTGTAAGTCGTTAGTAGTTCAAATGTAGCTAATTAGCTACCGTGCTAAAGTTGTGGTATTCAATGCTAAGGTGCAGTGGTATTCAAACTTTTTCAGCGGGGACCCCATTTTTTTTTCACAACAATTTCTCACGACACCACCCCACGACAAATCTAATGATACGATCTTCAAATCTGTACATTTAGATCTTTATATCGACAAATTAACATTCAATTCATTACTTTTTCATCTCTTGAAAGGAAACCAATAAATACATTTACTCAATACATCTTTTTTTTCAAATTATCTTTCTCACATTTGTGTATTACCCATAAAATAATCTGCACTCATAATTTTTTGTTCACAATGATTTTTTATTTGATTTCATTGACCCCACTGCAGTTTCCCCATCACGTCCCCGACTTTGAACACCACTGTTGTGGTGTGATTCGAACACGCAACCTTTAGGTTGCTAGATATTGGCGTTATACACACACCCATCCTCCCCGACCAACCTCCCTCATTTTGTTCCTGTCTTAAATAGCCTTCTATCTTATGTAACCATACGTAACATAACATACTAATTGGACCAATACAAATGTACTAATATTTTACATCTAGTCAGAACAGCCAGGCTGGGTAACAGGGCAGAGTCAAATAAGAGTAGCCATGGTGTTCCCATTGTTTATCTCTGTTGCATCCCACCTAGAAAGCTTTCAATACCATTTGAAAAGGTATGTTTGTAGTCACTGGCCCAGGATCAGATTAGCAATTGAGCCTCTGGACAAGGTTAGGGGTAGGGCAATATTCAGTGACATCTTCTACCATCAGCAGTGAGATATAACAATTACGATTTGTGGTAGGACAATCTGATCCTAGATCAGCGACAACAGCAGGTGCAGTATAGTGAACTGGGCCACACCAGACGGCAACAGACAGGCGTACTGTATATCGCTGCACCATTTGTGTTCCAGCGACTATTGGCTTTCTGTGTGACAAAGTATCTATTTGGCCCAATTATTATATTTTGCCATGAATTAATCTTTTGACCAATCAGATCAGATCTTTTGCCAATAATTGGGTAACAGATCAGAATTGGGCTGCCTTAGTAAATGCACCCTTAGTGTCTTTGGAATGGATGTTATGCTCACGCTAATTATACATTTTGTGGCAAGGGAAATTGATAGGCACTTGACTCGATATGGTCCAGAGAATGTGTGAGGTTTGGTCTTTGATGCCCTTAATTACATTTAGGATCAAATTACACTTTGAGGTACCCGAAATATAGGGAGTGGACAATCTTTAGTCATTTAGTTTATTAGAAATGCTTTTGGTGCTCCTTTGTCTACCCTCTCTCATGGACAAATCAAATTGTATTGTCACATGCACCGAAATGTTTACTTACAAGACTGTACAGACGTATGTAATATAAATGTATCTAACTATGATGGAGAAGGTCACACAGTAACGCAAGATTTTTGTTCTGGGTTTCCAAGATTAGGTTATGGGTGCCAAGATTACCCCTGTGCACCTCTGTAGTGTGACTCTTTGTAAAATATATTGTTCCTTAATGAGTGTTCACCAGCTCCCAAAGGCAAGCAGCACTTCTTGTCCTCCAGCGACTCGGAGGACGAGGACGACAAGAGGAAGTTCAAGATCAAGATCAAGCCGTTGCCTTCCGACACTGCCAAGTGTGCCGTCCCATCTATGGACGAACTGAAAGCTTCAGTTGGGGGCTTGGCTCTATCTCCCTCTTTGGTGAGCCCTTGATGTTATATCTGTATGTAATTGGAGTAGGATGAAGTTATCCCAAGATGCTGCTCTTGGGTTAGTTTAGCATATTTCCCACTAATGGTTAAGGATAGGATTGGGGGAGGGGATTTTGACTCTAGATTTGTACCTGTTAAAGTGCAATGTACCTGACCAGGGCTTGAACCCGGGCTGCTATGACTAAGGGCCACGGCCGTAACTCAGTCTCTCCAGGATTTAGCTGGGTTTTTTGTTGTTGTGATATTTGCTGTCAAAAATGCTTGATTTTGTACAGCAATATGCAACGATTTTGTCCAATTTGTCGCGAAAATGCGCTGACGAGGGAAAAAGTTTGTTGCCGTGTGGCTTGACTGAACCATATTATGCGTTTTATGCGGAAATAGTGCTATGATCATTTAAATTTGCAGGCCCTCACATAAATTATGCCAAAAATTGCTAGCTCTCTTTGGCGTTTTATATGAACTATTACTGTATATGAATCTGTTTGTTGAAACTTGAGACAGTTACAGCTAATTCTAGCCGGTGAAATTATCGGGAATGTACTGAACATCTGAATATCTTTCCCTCCTCTCACTTCCTCTCCCTCTTCTCTTCTGTCTCTTCCATCTCTCTGTCTCTTCCATCTGTTGCTCTTGTAGAGGAGAAGTCCGGTAAGCCCGTCTTTTTTAAATTTTCTTCTTTCACTTCTTTATCTGTTTCACTGTAAAGAAAGAGCATGGCATGGATTCACTTGGCTGTGGATTATCTTCTCACGTGGATTCTCTTTCCCGTACAGAGGCATAAACAAATCCCAAGCAGGCAAAATGTTGCATGTGATGTGACGTCACTTTCTTTTGTTAGAAACTGATTTTCGGATTCAGAATACTTCAAATCACCAGATTATAACTAAGCGACCTCCTGTTTTCATGATGAGATCAAGAAAGACGTCATATATTGGTTCTCACCTGGTCAGGTGTAACCCGATTACAACTAGGTGAAGATCTATTTTTCTGGTTGTTAAAAATACATTTACAAAACGTTCTTTTACAACCTTAATGAGGTCATTGACGTCATTGCAACCAGTTTTGCCCGCTGGGATTGGCTCTGGTATTGTTGTTTAGTTGTTTAGTTATTCTAATTCCTCTCTCTGCATATTAGATATCTTTTATAATATTAACCATTTCACAATGCATGCCTTTAGCACATTTTAAAGAGTATCCTCGGTTAGAATTTAGTTGAACTTCACTTGTACTTCCCTTGCAAGGCTTACATGGTACATAAATGCACAATTCTTCACACAACACCTGTTGATAGCCCATTGATTCTGTTTGACCAAAGCTAATTGGTAGGCTAGCAAACGGGGTCACGTGCAGCTTTGTCAATTAAATGACAGCAGGGTTTTGTTCATAGGCACCAAATGGAAGAAAACAGACGGAAGCAGGCAGGGTCTAAATGGAAATGTCCGAATAAGAAACCCTTTTTAATTTACCGTTGCAAAATGTAAAAAGAGATTTTCCGTTCTCTGCCCTAAAGTGCACGACCCAGGCCTATGATAATAATGTAACCTACCAGGTGCTATGTTGTATTGCTGCATTACCGTATGTACAGTAGGCTTTATGGCACAGTCCTGATGTAAAGGGGTGCTGCATTCTTTTCCGTTCCATTTGACTGATTTGTCACTCACTCTCTGACCAGGTCTGTTCTCTCTTCCTTTTTGCTGGTCTCAGAGACGCAGCCCGGTAAGTCGCCACCTGGTGGCTTATTTTAAAAGTGTCTGCACCCAAAACACTCGCAGGGAAATGAATAAATTATTGAAGATCATCTTTTGGTGCTGTCCATTTTAAATTTTCTACATACCCAAACACGGCCTTTCAACACCTTTTCTCCAGTCCAGCAATATGAAATTTACTGATGGCCTCAAAAAAAATGTGGTCTTTTGTCAGTGTCCATACTTACAGTTAGTTCTTCAATCTATTCGTTCACATTAGCAGGGAGACTCATCCGGGGAAATCAATTATCTGTTGAATTGTTTACCTTCACGTTTCTCATGTGAGGTTAGGATTCCTTTTTACTGTTATACTGAAAATGGCTTTATTTTCGTTGCAGGGCTCGATAAAGAGACACCTGTCTTGTAAGTACATTGTTTGTGGAAGTAGTGTATTGCTATTTGTAATTTGTTTGACATCACGTCTGTGTCAACTACATACACGTACAGTACAGTATAATTTCATAGTTCTACACCATCAGTTAAACAATTTGTTTAGGGTCGGAATACATACTGTAGTTACAATAGTTTGAGTGCAGATGCACATTCAGTGGCTGTCACAGAATTTGAAGACATCCAGTATACATATAATAATATATATTATAATGTTATGATATATAACATTATAATATTGTTATTTCCAGGTGAGGAGATTGCCAGACCCAGACGCTCCACCCCTACGCCAAGCCCCGCCCCCGAGACACAAAGGTCAAAATTCAAACCCGTGCTAATGCAAACAGGCTAGCATATAAACATGCTGCATTGTTAGAATTTGTGTTGGGTCTGCTAAATGTTATCTTTGGGGAACATAAAGCTGTTAAATTAAATTTCAATAACGCACTACAAGAAAATCGATGAAATCTTGAACATCAGAGTCATAAAATCATATTTATGGAAGTTGACTTTATCATCTTGCAGTGAGAGAGTATCCCAGAGTCGCAGAGCATCCCCAGCTTTCTACGGGCTTCCTCCGGAGACGACCTCTGAGGCACACAGATATGATAGTAACAGAAATGATGGTAACTCTCACGAGAATAGTCTTTCTGACTGCATAGGTGTGTTTGTGTTGCATGGGTTTTTAGCTTTGTGTTTGTACAGTATGTTGGTTGATTGCCCCTAATCTTAATAATGGTATCTGTAACTGTATTATCACCAGTGCTTGACTTGGGACTGAAATAGGTGCCAGTGTTCATTTTGAGTGCCCGTACTGTTTATGTTCAGGTGCAGGAACTCCACAATACTTTTGAGCTTTTCTATAAGAGATGCAGGAACTCCACAATACTTTTGAGCTTTTCTATAAGAGATGCAGGAACTCCACAATACTTTTGAGCTTTTCTATAAGAGATGCAGGAACTCCACAATACTTTTGAGCTTTTCTATAAGAGATGCAGGAACTCCACAATACATTTGAGCTTTTCTATAAGAGATGCAGGAACTCCACAATACTTTTGAGCTTTTCTATAAGAGATGCAGGAACTCCACAATACTTTTGAGCTTTTCTATAAGAGATGCAGGAACTCCACAATACTTTTGAGCTTTTCTATAAGAGATGCAGGAACTCCACAATACTTTTGAGCTTTTCTATAAGAGATGCAGGAACTCCACAATACTTTTGAGCTTTTCTATAAGAGATGCAGGAACTCCACAATACTTTTGAGCTTTTCTATAAGAGATGCAGGAACTCCACAATACTTTTGAGCTTTTCTATAAGAGATGCAGGAACTCCACAATACTTTTGAGCTTTTCTATAAGAGATGCAGGAACTCCACAATACTTTTGAGCTTTTCTATAAGAGATGCAGGAACTCCACAATACTTTTGAGCTTTTCTATAAGAGATGCAGGAACTCAAGCAGTGAATATATATATATATATAATATTAGTGGTTTTGGGTTCCTTTTATTATTATTGATGTATTTATTGTTGTAATGGTTTAACCTCCCCATTTAGAAAATCATTACTGAACTATTACTATTACTACTATTTAAGCTGGACTGTGAGAAATGCATGGAGTTAACAGTGTGTGTGATCAGGGCTCTAAAATGCGACCAATTCGGTCACATATGCAAGAAAATGTTTTGCTGTACAACCATGAGTTTTATTTTGGGAGCACTGTGCGACTAGGGAAAAATCTTCCAGATAATGGCTGTTGTAATGCTAAGGCTTCACGCTGTACCAGTTTTTTTTTCTTCTCTATACCTTTTTCCGCCTACTCTACCATCCCTCCCTAATTGGAGTAAACTAACAGACAACAATACATCTACTGCTACTTACAGCTATTTTGCTTTGGTACCTGTAGTTAAGTAATTATACATACAGTATATTCCTAATTTCCTTTTTTTCAAGTGCTGGATTTTCACCCACAGCGGCCAATCCACCATTCTTTCTGATCCGATGTGCACAAATGAACCTATATTTCCCACTATAATCCCATTTTGCTCTTTCCTTTTGCAATACATCCCGCCATATTGGGTTGTTCTTTCCAGGTGAAGAGATTGCCAGACCCATATGCTCCACCCTTACGCCAAGCCCCGCCCTCGGGACACAAAGGTCAGAGTTCGAACCCGTGCTAATGCTAACAATGCAAACAGGCTAGCATATTTACATACTGTATTGTTAGAATTTGTGATGGGACTGCTAAATGTTATCATTGGGAAAAAAATAAAGCTGTTGAGTTCAATTTAATAACACACTCCAAGAAAATGTCAGAGTCATAAAATCATATTTATGTATGTTATCATCTCTTGCAGTGAGAGAGTATCCCAGAGTCGCAGAGCATCCCCAGCTTTCTACGGGCTTCCTCCGGAGACGACCTATGAGACACACAGATATGATAGTAACAGAAATGATGGTAACTGTCACGAGAATAGTCTTTCTGATTGCGTACGTGTGTTTGGGTTTTTAGCTTTGTGTTTGTACAGTGGTGTGTTGGTTGATTGCTCCTAATCATAATGATGCTACTATGTGTGGCTGTATTTTCACCCAACAGTGCCTGGTCTGGCTGTGTGGTGATATATTTGTGCATGATACTGTATGTTCCCACTGAAGTTCGATAAACTTTTGATCAAGTTTGATATCATGTCTTGCTTTATCACAGTGGTCTGCATAGAGGCCGATGCATGGTGTGACTCCAGACCATACCCTGACTCCCCTCTGACCAGATCCTTTCCCACAGGAGGTAAGCCCAAACTATCATTCATCAGTCATGTTTGGGATTTTAGATGACTATATTTCTAAGACATCTACGGGCCATTAAATCGGCTTGTGGTCCGCATCTGGCCCGAAGGGTTGAGACAAAACGTTTAAGTCAATTATGTTACTAAGTGTTATAGTAAGTCTATAGTGAGTGTGACCTAGTGTCACACTCTCTAGTGCCGAAGTACTGTAGACTAACTATTGTAAAAAATGCAAGTCCTTTGACCAAGTGTCACTCTCATTGTAGCTCCTCCTCCACTGCCTCCCAAGAACATCCCAGCAGCTAGTCAAGGCTATTCTTTGACGGATTCTTACGGTAATATTATTCTGCCAATGACCATAATTTCCATATCGACGCAGATTCATTCCAGAGCTTAAATGGTTTTATTTGTATTTGTTTTGGAATGAATCAGCCTCCATATTCCCATGCCTCGTGCACAGTTGTCATAGTGAATTGTTGTTCTTTGGACAGCATTGATAGAAGGGCCGCTTTAAGTCAGCAAGATCTCTGAACTATTTTTTTCCACAGCTGATTTACCCAATGGGAGAATAGTCCCTAGCCCCAACCCTATCTACCTGAATGTCCAATCCCCAGCCTCGTACAGAGGTTCCCCTGTGCCTGACCTGGAAAACGTGTTCGGTCCCATGGAATCTTCCCAGACCAGTGAGGACAGGGCCTCGCCCCGATGGATCAGCTTCAACAGCGAGAGACCGCCCCCACCAGATGAACCGGCCCCGCCTCCGCCCTCTGCCTCTCCTCCTTCCGACTCGCCCCACTCCCTCTCCTCCACCCCAGACTCCCCCTGCCTCTCCCCGGGCCCCCCTCCGGATGAGCCTCCCCCCTCCCCACCGCCCTTCTCCTCTCCCCCCGACTCTCCCATCTCCATTATCTCTATTCCTCCTCCAGATGAACCCGTTCCTCCCCTGCCTCCCGACTTCTCTCCCGTGGACTCTCCGCCATGCATCGGCATCGATCCTAGTCTGTTTTTGGATGATGAGATACTGGGGTACTCCCCTGCTCCCTCTGGCTCACTGGAGTACTCCCCTGCCCCTACCAGTCCCATCCCTCCCCCCCTGCCTGTGGAGCGCTACCCTCGGACGGGTGTCCCTTCCCCTCTGGCGTTCCTGAGGGAAGAGCAGCCTGACTATATGGCCTCACCCCTTGGCCTGACCCCGGGCTTCAGGGGCACGCCGCCCCCACTCCCCCCGCTCACCTACAGGTCCATGGTATCCTCCCCTGGACCCTGCCCAGGCAGCGGTGAGTACCACTGTAGGAAAACATAGATAGAGTGGGTAGATGACCACTGTAGGAAAACATAGAAATACAATAATTGGAATGGGTAGTCCGATGGTAGTGAAACTGTAATTTGTGGACATCTATTACTTCGAGTCAATTTCTATCGGATTTAGATGGTCATGTACTCTATATAGTGTAAGTCATAGCTGATCATAACACTTCTTAATAGGGCCCATTTTTCCTCATGTCACATGCCTTTCTTTTCCCTGTACAGGCCCCTCCTCTCCAGCTCGTCCTTCCACGCCCCTGTCAGGAGGCAGTCCAATCCCTCCCCCTCTTCCTACAAGGCCCTCCTCTCGACCCAAACTGCCCCCTGGGAAACCAATAGGAGACCTGGTATGGCACCTACAGTATACTCTTACACGTGTTAGACTTCTGATCGATACCATTAGAATTTATTAGACTTTGGATCGACACCATTAGAATTGATTAGACTTCTGATCGATACCAAATAGAATTTGTTTGACTTGTGATCGATACCATTAGAATTTGTTAGACTTTCATTATAAAAAAAATTTCTTCAACTGATTTCCACAAAATTAAAGGTACTACTTAACCTAACTGCGGTTACTATGCTAACATTACAATGTGTTTTAAAAAGTTTGGTACAGGAGCAGGCTTCTGATATTCTCACCCCCTCCCCCAGACTCGACCCTTCAGCCCCCCAGTCTCCGGCAGCCCCCCTCCCTTCGCCCCCCTGGCCCGGGCTGAGAGTTCCTCCTCAATCTCCTCCATCACCTCATTGAGCGCAGGCTCCACCCCCACCCTGGGGAGAGAACTCAACATATCCACCACAGGTACTACCATCCCCCATAACACCTCATTCACCTGTGTACGCTGAGAATACCAAACATTAGGAACACATTCCTAATATTGAATTGCACCCCTCCCCTTTTGCCCTCAGAACAGCCTCAATTCGTCGGGGCATGGACTCTTAACAAGGTGTCGAAAGTGTTCCACAGGGGGATGCTGGCCCATGTTGACTCCAATGCTTCCCACAGTTGTGTCAAGTTGTCTGGATGTCCTTTGGGTGTTGGACCATTCTTGATACACACGGGAAACTGTTGAGTGTGAAAAATCCAGCAGCATTGCAGTTCTTGACACAAACCGGTGCGCCTGGCAACTACTACCATACACCGTTCAAAGGCACTTACATTTTTGTCTTGTCCATTCACCCTCTGAATGGCACACATACACAATCTATGTCTCAATTGTAGCAGGGCTTAAAAATCCTTCTTTGCACTGATTGAAGTGGATTTAATAGGTGACATCAATAAGGGATCATAGCTTTCACCTGTTCTTAATGTGTTGTATACTCAGTGTATGTCTCTGGTGTTCATCATAATGAACTGTTCATTGTTTTGTCATTTTGTGAGTGGTGGTATGCTCAAATTTGAAGCATAAAATTGGACTTTTGTGGAACAGGTATTTTGACCATAATAGGACAGGCCTTTTGACAGGACAACCTGGTTAAATACTGTGGAGAATGGAAGCATGTACCCTGTACAGAATGACGCATTCATTTACAACCCTCGTCATCTTCACCCTCCTAAACACACAATGGTATACCATGCACAATCTGATGTTCTCTCACTTTCTATCTATCCATCGCGCGAAAGCTCCCTCAGTGTCTTGTAATGGGTCTACACCTCCAGTAACTCATCCACCTCTTCTTCTCTTCCTCTCCTCCTGCCTGCCTCTCCCCCATGTCCTCTAACCCCCCCCCCCCGCACACACAGAGGAAAAACAGCCAGCCATGGTATGGTTTGACCATGGCCGGTTTTATTTGTCTTTCGAAGGTGAGTCGTACCAGGGTCGTATTCATTAGGGTACACTGCACTGGTGCCTAATAAATATGACCGAGTACCAGTGTATGGAGGCTACTGTATTGTACTGCACTACTCTGGTTGTCCATGTTATTCTAGTCTCTTTAAGCATCCTCTTCATTTATCATTTTATCCCTTTCTATGATCTGTCCAATCGTCTTTCTTTCTCTTTCACCATGCTCTTCCCATCTCCCCTTCCTTATACATGTCTGCTCATTTGACCATGTCAGTAGGCCGTTACAGACACAGGAAGTGCTAAAAGTACTGAGCTAGTGTCTTTCTATAGTAATCGTGTGTGTGTGTGTGTGTGTGTGTGTCAGGATGCTCCAGAGGACCCAGCCCACTCACCATGGGAGCCCAGGACACTCTGCCTGTGGCGGCTGCCTTCACCGAGACCATCAACGCCTACTTCAAAGGAGCCGACCCCAGCAAGTAAGACTAGCATTCCTATCAATGCTAGGCTAATGGTAACACAAGTAGCAATAGAAATAGGCTTACATTCTCATTTCAATGCTAGGCTAAGGCTTACACAAGTAGCAACATTGATACTATTATCGATAACATTGATGTGAATCAAAGTCAATACTGATGTGAATGCAAATTCATGACAACATGATGTTTCAGCCGGCAAAGCGACCCTCATCAGAATAAATGCAACAAGTAAGATGGCTATGATATTGTTGTTGATATATATTATCACATTGCAGCTATGCCTATTTATTGTCCCCTTTTGCTGTGCCCACAGGGAAATTCATTTTTTTGCCTAGATTGTTCTGAGAATGTGGATATTTTGTAGTGAAATGTAGTTTGCTTGTTTGTGGCATCCCTAAGGATTCTGGGTACTGCAATTTTTGTCTTTTTTCTATTCTTTTTTGTCTTGACCCATTTCTGAGCACTGAGGTGGCTCTATTCTCCGTCTTTTCAGGTGTGTGGTAAAGATCACTGGGGAGATGGTGCTGTCTTTCCCTGCGGGCATCACCAGGCACTTTGCTAGCCACCCGTCTGCCCCCGTGCTCACCTTCAGCATCAGCAACTACAGCCGGCTTGAGCAGGTCCTCCCCAATCCACAGCTACTGTGCTGGTAAGGCTTACTAAACCGTACACTGACTCACTCATTTGTTTTGGGGCAAGGATTATTAAAAATGTAAAAAATGTAGCATGGATTGTGGCCAAATAAAAAATGCCCACGTCATGTATTTCTCTCCAGTGACACCACCATGTCCAATGTGGACACCAAGGAATTCTGGGTAAATATGCCAAACCTGATGAGCCACCTGAGGAGAGTGGCTGACCAGAAGCCTCAAGCAACCTACTACAATGTGGACATGATCAAATATCAGGTGAGACCATCTGCATAGTACATATTATGACATATTATTAGATATACTGTATATAGTCACAATTACATATAATTGTTAAACAAATGCAAAATACTGTGTGTGTGAGTCTCTGTCTCAGGTGGCAGCCGATGGGATCCAGTCGACTCCCCTGAACCTGGCAGTGAGTTGGCGTGGCGACGCCACCAGCACGGATCTCAGGATAGACTACAAATACAACATGGAAGCCATGGCCGCCCCCTCACCCCTCCACAACATCCACTTCCTGGTCCCTGTGGACGGGGGCGTGCACAAGCTTCAAGCCATGATCCCCACTGCTACCTGGTAAGGATGCTGAACTGCTGACCTGAAATTCTTTTAAAATGTATTTCATCTCAGAATTGTTATTTACATTTTTATTTTATTTTATTCAGGTTAATGTACTTGAAATAATAATGGCAAGTAGGCAACTATAACTATTTTGTTTTCTCTCTAAGGAAACCAGAGCAGCAGAAAATTCTATGGAAGATACCAAGCCTTTCCCAGAGGTCTGAAAATGGAGGTACGTGATCTTCCTTTCTCTCTTCCTCATCCTCTTCCTCCTCTTTCACTTTTCCTGTCTTCCTCCTCTTCCTTATCGTCTTTGTTTTCATCTGCCTCCAACTTTATCTTCATAATCTGAATTATACTTTTCGTCGTCACCACCATCATCATCCTCTTTCCAATAGGAGTGGGGGCTCTACTGGGTAGGTTCCAGTTGACAGAGGGTCCCAGTAAGCCGTCCCAGTTGGCGGTGCATTTCACCAGCGAGGGCAGCACTCTGTCAGGCTGTGACATCCAGCTGGTGGGGACTGGCTACAGGCTCTCGCTGGTCAAAAAGAGATTTGCAGCAGGTCAGTGTCTGTGTGCGAGGGAAGCATGAAAATACTGGCCTGATCCCAGATCTGTTTGTGCTGTCTTGTCATCTCCCATGGTCATTGTCACACATTTTGGGATGCCGATCTTGGGCCCTTATTTGAAACTGAATTGAAATGATACCGTTCCTAATCCTGAATGTGATATTGTTGCCTGACCATGCAAACCAGGCAAGACAACACTTTGGCAATAGTTGAAATTCCCTTGATTGAATACTCTTGTGTTTCTTTACAGGGAAATATCTGGCGGACAACTAGTCACCACTGTTGTAAAATGACACCATTTCACCCATACAATGGCTTTTGATTGTGAGGATGATGAGAGTCTACTACGGATTCCTCATTCAAGCTACCAACTGAAAAAACAACTGAAACCTTACACTTGAGCAGGGAAGGGTGGACGCTGGGATAGAAGCAACAACAGGATGTGATGTAATTCACAAAGTTGACTGGAGTATCACTTTGTTTTAACACGCTCAATACAGTAGTCTCACTGTTGGGGTTTATGCAAGTAGTACAGCCCTTTTCCGTTCTGTACACCTTGAGGGTTGTCGAGGCAAAGATAATGAATTCAACACTTACTTTCATCAAAGTAATTCATCATTGGCACCGCATACAGTAATCAAGTTTTATTTGTGAGAAGAAACATGTGAATGGGTGATGGTGGAAGATTCACTGGACAGATTTATGTGAAAAGATAGATACTGTTAACATTCATTGATAATTCAATAGATTATGAAAATAACTCCATTCGCTATGATGACATTTAGATTTGTATTATTTTATGCTTTTTCTTTTTTCATTTCTCGGGTTGGTTAAAACTAATATTATACCAGCTGGTACTGTACCAGCAGGTTGAGGTCCACAACTTGGAGTCAACGTGGAAACAACATTATGTATGTGGTGGTTGTGTGTTTGCTGGGAGGTCAAGTGGTTAATGTAACGGTACACATTGTTTACCTGATTTGTGGATGACAAAAACAAAGCAGGCTGCCTTACAGGCTGGATAGTAGAGTTGCCTTGGACCAGAGAAATGACTGATCTGTTTGTCTCTTAGAGTTGTGTGCATCTCCAGGAGGCCTAACCAAGCAAAACTGGTTGAAATGACATCATTACAATGAGAAACTGTTTGAAATTACGCCGAAACTGGTTGAAATTCATTCTTTATGGTGTCAATTCAACCAGTTTGAACCAGTTTGGCCTCACTGGGAAGTATAACCGAAGGACATCAACGAAGATGGAAAAAGTGCTACAATAATTATTTATCCAAAATAGAATACTAATGTACGTATATGTAATGGAAGCCCCTAATGTTATGTTTCTTTTGTTGTTATTTTCCACCGTGTGGAGTAAATAGGTGTTTTATCATTTTCCAATAGCAATATATTGAAAATCAATTTGTAAAAAAGTGTAAATATGAAAGATGTTTCCCTTTGGACATATGGATGTTTCTGTGTATTGTCAAATAAGAGTTATGCTATACGGTGGTGTTAGCCTTCAGAATACATAACCATTTAAAAAATGCATCATTTCAAGTTTCATTTCGAATATGGATTTCTTGTAATATACTGTGACTGTCCATGGTTTAAAAAAAACGAACAAAAAAACTCCAAAGGTACAGCATGAAATCTGCGTTACTCAAAAAGTTGTTTTTGGTTCCATTTTATTTCAAGACATTAAGGACGCACAGCAGCACACAATATGGAGTCGCCTCCTTATCCGATGCTATTCCAACCTAGCCTGGTTAAACTAAACAGTAGTGAACGTAGCATTCAGTCTCGTTTAACCAGGCTAATTCAGACCTACGCCTTTTTATATAGTAAGTGTACTATGTGATTGCCTTCACTGTAACTTTTAGTCACTTCATCGTGTTTGACCGTTCACCTAAAGCTTTGACCTTTGGCATGAATTCCAACAACACTGTCGCACTTCCATGATATATTGCAGTTAATGTCCTCTTGTGTTTTCTCCTGATTACAGTACATGGGATTTGAAAGTTGAACAACAGGGGGAACAGTCATTGATCATATCAATCAAAATCATTGTGGTTTATTACAAGAATTCAGGGAGAACATCTCCCGAGCAGAAGCCAAGAGACATTTCTAATTCCCCTTCTCCAAGCAGACCCTTAAATTCGAATCTGGTAGCACCGATGTTCTCTAAACAACAGCCAGAGGCTTCTACAAAGTCACGACAAAGGACAGTGACTTTTGCCAGCTGCTACAAAATCACACAATGTTCATCATTTCATCAATATAATATCTGTGTCTCCTCGGCTCCCTGTACCTCCAGTCTGACGTCAATCATTATCAACAATATGACTTTCATACATAACATACAGCATCCGGTCTAGTGACCATCAACCTGTGATACAAATGAGTGTCACAAATAGAATACTTGAAATCATGTGTATTACATAAAAAGGCAACATATAAATATGCTAAGAATTGTGTTAATTACTCTTAACTGAATATTAACTTTATTACACCAACAACAAATTATTTTGCATAACTATAATTGTTATGCTCCTGCCCATCTCGAGGAGAAAATGTTTAGTGTATTATTTTATGCATTTTGACATCATTATAATATTAATAGCCTTACATTACCTCAGATGTTACTACTCATTTCCAAATCAATATATTCAAAAGAAGTCACAAACAATGACAAACATCGCTTTTTGTCCTTGATATTATCACTAACTATGGTAATATGACTTTTTTGTCCTGGTTGCAAACTTTTATTTCTTTGTGTGAGCCTTACTGGCCCTTAAAAAATAACGCACAAATATCAAACTTCTCTCCAGATATGTAGCAGTAGCAATTTATAAAGGTTTCAATAATGCTTACATGTTTTATTATTTGCCTTATTTTGGATTAGCATATGTCCAGCCAGTAAGAGACTTTCTGTATGTTTTTGTTCTATGAAATAGATTTTTTTCTGTCTGTATTTTATTCACTGCATAGGACACATTTCATGTAAACATTTCATGTAAATTTCCCATCCAAAGATTTTAAGAGTGAAAATATTTAAAAAGTGAATATAATGTGATAACTTTACCTGGTTTACTCGGTAATAAAGAATGGGAGAATATTGGAAATTAAAATTGTCTTTATTTAAAAAAATATTTACCAATATTACAGGTGAAGATGAATACACACTACTCTTTTGGATAGGTTATTGAATGTGCATTCACAATTGTTGTTGTTGGCAGATGCATTGGAGTGAAATAAGTTTTCCCCACACACCAAACTGTACAGGGTCCCTTTAAAAACCTATACACACAGTTGGTGCAGGATATAAAACCCTTCCCCCAAAACTGACGGTTGACAGGAAAACAGAATGCTCTGGATGGCTACAATATTTCCTATTTGACTCGTGAAATTCGGATTTAGGGAAGAGTGTTGATATTTTGAGCTGAACAAAAATGGTACAATTTACAATGTATTTGCAACTTTGGGGACTTGTCTGTCGTGGGCTCTACACTATGTGTTGGTCTTTGGAATTGACAAGTTGCAATCATAGACTTAGGCATTGCATGTGTCAATTTCCTGTCAGACCCTGATCTGTTTCACCTGTCTGTGCTTGCCTCCACCCCCTCCAGGTGTCTCCAATCTTCCCCATCATCCCCAGTGTATTTCTAGCTGTGTTCTGTTTGTCTGTTGCCAGTTTGTTTTGTTTTATGAAACCTACCAGCGGTTTTCCCTTTGCGCCTGGCTGTATTAGTTTCTGTTTTCTAGTTTTTCCTGCTTTTGACCATTCTGCCTACCCCGACCCCGCCTGCCATTCTGTACCTTGCCACACCACACTGGATTATTGACCCATGCCTGCTCTGACCCTGAGACTGCCTGCTGTTCTGGGAACCTTTTGCACCCTACCTGGATTACTGACCTCTGCCTGCCCTTGACCTTTCGTTTTGCCTGCCCCTGTACTAGTACACTTTTGTTACTTTGACACTGTCTGCATCCTGGGTCTTACCTCAAATGTGATAGTACGAACTGGCCATGACTGACCCAGCAGACTTGGACCAGCTCTGCAATGCCATCTCCTCTCAAGGAGCCACCATAGGAAGGCACAAGGAGTTGCTTCGTGGTCTAATGGAAGGGGTTCCAGACCTTGGTCGAACACCATAACCAAGCACTGAACACATTGCTGGAGCAATTCCGCGGGTTGTCTGTTAGGCAGCCTAACACGACGGTAACCTCCCAGCCCCTCAGTAACCCGGCTGTTAGCAGCGGGAACCCCGCTTACCTCCCCCGGAATGCTCCGATGGAGTGTCGGGCACCTGTCGGGCTTTTCTCGCTCAGTGCTCTCTCATCATCAAGCTGCAGCCCTCCTCCTTTCCCTCTGTCAGATAGCGTACCTCATCACGCTGATGTCCGGGACGGCTGCAGCTTGAGCTCAGGCAGTATGCTTCAGTTTGGAGGAGTTCGTGGCGGAAGTAAAGAAAGTTTTCGATGCTCCGTTGTCCATGAGAGAGGCTGTCCGGAAGTTACTCCAGCTTCGGCAAGACTACCGCAGTGTGGCAAACTATGCGGGGGATCTCCGCACGTTGGCAGCTGAGAGTGTCTGGAACCCAGAAGCGCTGTTCGACATGTTCCTGCACAGAGTATCGTGGGAAGTAAAGGACGAGCTTGCAGCCCGGGAACTACCGACGGATCTTGACTCGCTCATCGCCTTGACCATTCGGATCAATGAGCGACTACGGGAACGTAGGAAGGAGAGGAGATTAGTTTCACTCACCCGTCCAAGAATTTCACCTCGCCTCTGAGGCATCCCGGAAGTCCCAGACGGTTCCGTTGCCGAGAGACCCCGAGGCTACCCGAGTTTCCCCGAGAGTCTCCGAAGACTGCCGATTCTCCTCTTCCCGAGCCGATGCAACAAGGCAAAGCTAGGCTGTCTCCAGCTGAACGGCTACACAGGCTTCACACTAAGAGTTGCCTGTATTGTGGGACTACTGGTCATTTCGTCTCTGCCTGTCCACTAAAAGACCAGACTCACCGGTATGAGCGAGTACTCTGGTGGGCCATATGGATCACTTTTCCTCTCCCCTTACTCACACACCATTTCATGTCATTTTGCTGTGGGGGAACCAGTTGAAATCTTTCTGGGTACTCATCGACTCTGGCGTCGATGAGAGCTTTATGGACTTCCGAGCTGGACATCCCCACTCAGCCCCTCTCCATTCCCATGGATGTTAGAGCACTGGACGGGTGCTGTATAGGCCCGGGTCACCCACAATACCATCCCCATCAACCTACATGTGTCAGGGAACTACAGCGTGACAATCCAATTCCTGCTCATTAAGACTCCTCAGGTCCCCGTGGTATTGGGATTCTCCTGGCTTCAGCGACACAATCCCCTTATGGACTGGTCTGTTGCTGACATCATGGGCTGGAGCCTGTTCTGCCACACCCATTGCCTGAAGTCAGCGCAGTCTGCCCCGGGACGTCTTCCTGGGGGCTCGGAAGTTTCCCCAGACCTCTCCGCTATTCCCGAGGAAGTACCAGGACCTCCGGGAAGTGTTCAGTAAGGCCCGGACCACTTCGCATCCGCCGCACCGACCATATGACTGCAGGATTGACCTTCTCCCAGGCATCACTCCGCCCCGGGGACGACTGTACTCACTGTCGGGTCCGGAGACCAAGGTTATGGAGACCTACAGTGCCTTGCAAATGTATTCATCCCTTCTTGGCGTTTTTCCTATTTTGTTGTATTACAACCTGTAATTTTAATAGATTTTTATTTGGATTTCATGTAATTGGACATACACAACATAGTCCAAATTGGTGAAATGAAATGAAAAAAATAACTTGTTTCAAAAAAAATTAAAACAGAAAAGTGATGATTGCATATGTATTCACCCCCTTTGCTATGAATCCCCTAAATAAATAAGATCTGGTGCAACCAATTACCTTCAGAAGTCACATAGTTAGATTGCACACAGGTGGACTTTATTTAACTAAGTGTAACATGACACTATTTAACTAAGTGTCACATATATACACCTGTTCTGAAAGACCCCAGAGTCTGCAACACCACTAAGCAAGGGGCACTACCAAGCAAGCGGCACCATGAAGACCAAGGAGCTCTCCAAACAGGTCATGGACAAATTTGAGAAGAAGTACAGATCAGGGTTGGGTTATAAAAAAAATATTTGAAACTTTGAACATCCCGTGGAGCACCATTAAATCCATTATAAATAATGGAAAGAATATGGCACCACAACAAACCTGCCAAGAGAGGGCTGCCCACCGAAACTCACGGACCAGGCAAGGAAGGCATTAATCAGAGAGGCAACAAAGAGACCAAAGATAACCCTGAAGGAGCTGCAAAGCTCCACCGCGGAGATTGGAGTATCTGTCCATAGGACCACTTGAAGTCGTACACTCTGCAGTGCTGGGCTTTACAGAAGAGTGTCCAGAAAAAAAGCCATTGTTTAAAGAAAAAAATAAGCAAACACATTTGGTGTTCGCCAAAAGGCATGTGGGAGACATCCAAACAAGTGGAAGAAGGTACTCTGGTTAGATGAGACTAAAATTGAGCTTTTTGGCCATCAAGGAAAATGCTATGTCTGGCGCAACACCTCTCATCACCCCGAGAACACCACCCCCACAGTGAAGCATGGTGGTGGTAGCATCATGCTTTGGGCATGTTTTTCATCGGCAGGGAGTGGGAAACTGGTCAGAATTAAAGGAATGATGGATGGCGCTAAATACAGGGAAATTCTTTAGGGAAACCTGTTTCAGTCTTCCAGAGATTTGAGACTGGGACGGACATTCACCTTCCAGCAGGACAATGACCCTAGGCATACTGCTAAAGCAACACTCAAGTGGTTTAAGGGGAAACATTTAAATGTCTTGGAATGGTCTACTCAAAGCCCAGACCTCAAACCAATTGAGAATCTGTGGTATGACTTAAAGATTTGTCACGACTTCCCCCGAAGTCGGTCCCTCTCCTTGTTCGGGCGGTGTTCGGCGGTCGATGTCACTGACCTTCTAGCCATCACTGATCCATTTTTCATTTTCCATTGGTTTTGTCTTGTCTTCCTTCACACCTGGTTCCAATCCCATCAATTACATGTTGTGTATTTAACCCTCTGTTTCCCCTCATGTCTTTGTCGGAGATTGTTTGATTGTATGTTTTGTGCAAGTCATGTGTTGGTGTGCGACGGGTTTTGTACCCACTTTTATTATTTTTTGTATATTTTGGTTTTTGTAGTTTTATGAGCACTTATTAAATGACTCCGTTTATACCAAGTTCGTTCTCCTGCGCCTGACTTCCCTGCCACCAACACGCACCCATTACAAGATTGCTCTACACCAGTGGAACCCATCCAACTTGAAGGAGCTGGAGCAGTTTTGCCTTGAAGAATCTGCAAAAATCCTAGTGGCTAGATGTGCCAAGCTAATAGAGACATACCCCAAGAGACATGCAGTTGTAATTGCTGCAAAAGGTGGCTCTACAAAGTATTTACTTTGGAAGGGTGAATAGTTATGCACGCTGTTTTTTTTTGTCTTATTTCTTGCTTGTTTCACAATAAAAAATATTTTGCATCTTCAAAGTGGTAGGCATGTTGTGTAAATCAAATGATACAACCCCCCCCCAAAAAAAAAATCTAATTTAATTCTAGGTTGTAAGGTAACAAAATAGGAAAAATGCCAACGTGCGTGAATACTTTCGCAAGCCACTGTACCTTGCCAGTTAGATCAGTCAACTAAAGAATAGCCCGTTTCTGCTTTGCTTGCTTTTACAACTTGGAGAAAAAGCACAACAGACACAGACAGCAGCTGCCTCTGTTAATCTCGCCTGTACTGGTCCTATACCCTTGCCTTTCAGAAGCTTTGCCTTCACACAGCCAGCCTGTCCGCACGCTCTGTGGTGTCCATGCAGTCCTAAATCCAGCCTTCTAAATCCTGATAACAGCCTACCAAACCGCTCTGAGCCGTCTGCATGGTCCTAAAGCACATTGGTGCCGTGTTTCATATCACAGTGCAATAATAAAACTGGGGGGGACAAAAATGCAATTTTAGAATGTGTGTGTGTGTGGGGGAAGGGGGGGGGGGGGACTAGTGCCACTTTAACCAAACTGCTAACCTTATGTTGCCTGGCTACCCAAACTCCTTGCTCTGGCCAAAGGCTATGCCACGGCCATGGACGTCAGTTTCTTCTCCTCAATGAGTCTGGACCTGAATACCTTCCCAATGATTTTAAAAATGGAAATCCATTCTAAACTGTCTGATTGAGCCCAGAAACTGATGGGTTGGGCCAGAGCCAGAACACACGTGGGTAAAGAAGCGTTTTGATCATTGACTTTTTGATACTCTGATGGATAGAGCTGACACAATCGCTGATGACTGTTTTGTACAGCACCCCTCAAATGACTTCAATGATTTTTTTAAATTTTTTTTATTTCACCTTTATTTAACCAGGTAGGCTAGTTGAGAACAAGTTCTCATTTGCAACTGCGACCTGGCCAAGATAAAGCATAGCAGTGTGAGCATACAACAAAGAGTTACACATGGAGTAAACAATTAACAAGTCAATAACACAGTAGAAAACAAAGGGGGGGTCTATATACAATGTGTGCAAAAGGCATGAGGAGGTAGGCAAATAATTACAATTTTGCAGATTAACACTGGAGTGATAAATGATCAGATGGTCATGTACAGGTAGAGATATTGGTGTGCAGAAGAGCAGAAAAGTAAATAAATAAAAACAGTATGGGGATGAGGTAGGTGAAAAGGGTGGGCTATTTACCAATAGACTATGTACAGCTGCAGCGATCGGTTAGCTGCTCAGATAGCTGATGTTTGAAGTTGGTGAGGGAGATAAAAGTCTCCAACTTCAGCGATTTTTGCAATTCGTTCCAGTCACAGGCAGCAGAGTACTGGAACGAAAGGCGGCCAAATGAGGTGTTGGCTTTAGGGATGATCAGTGAGATACACCTGCTGGAGCGCGTGCTACGGATGGGTGTTGCCATCGTGACCAGTGAGCTGAGATAAGGCGGAGCTTTACCTAGCATAGACTTGTAGATGACCTGGAGCCAGTGGGTCTGGCGACGAATATGTAGCGAGGGCCAGCCGACTAGAGCATACAAGTCGCAGTGGTGGGTGGTATAAGGTGCTTTAGTGACAAAACGGATGGCACTGTGATAGACTGCATCCAGTTTGCTGAGTAGAGTGTTGGAAGCCATTTTGTAGATGACATCGCCGAAGTCGAGGATCGGTAGGATAGTCAGTTTTACTAGGGTAAGCTTGGCGGCGTGAGTGAAGGAGGCTTTGTTGCGGAATAGAAAGCCGACTCTTGATTTGATTTTCGATTGGAGATGTTTGATATGAGTCTGGAAGGAGAGTTTGCAGTCTAGCCAGACACCTAGGTACTTATAGACGTCCACATATTCTAGGTCGGAACCATCCAGGGTGGTGATGCTAGTCGGGCATGCAGGTGCAGGCAGCGACCAGTTGAAAAGCATGCATTTGGTTTTACTAGCGTTTAAGAGCAGTTGGAGGCCACGGAAGGAGTGTTGTATGGCATTGAAGCTTGTTTGGAGGTTAGATAGCACAGTGTCCAAAGACGGGCCGAAAGTATATAGAATGGTGTCGTCTGCGTAGAGGTGGATCAGGGAATCGCCCGCAGCAAGAGCAACATCATTGATATACACAGAGAAAAGAGTCGGCCCGAGAATTGAACCCTGTGGCACCCCCATAGAGACTGCCAGAGGACCGGACAGCATGCCCTCCGATTTGACACACTGAACTCTGTCTGCAAAGTAATTGGTGAACCAGGCAAGGCAGTCATCCGAAAAACCGAGGCTACTGAGTCTGCCGATAAGAATATGGTGATTGACAGAGTCGAAAGCCTTGGCAAGGTCGATGAAGACGGCTGCACAGTACTGTCTTTTATCGATGGCGGTTATGATATCGTTTAGTACCTTGAGTGTGGCTGAGGTGCACCCATGACCGGCTCGGAACGATGATGTCAGTCAGACTGAAGTATGTAGCGAACGATAGAGCAGTGGAAGAATTCCGTTTGAGTCGTCAGGCAAAACCTTATGCTTAACCTTAAATTAACACAAAAAGCACATTTTTCTTTTCTATAATTTTTATGATTTTGCCATTTTGACTTTGTGGCTGTGTTATCTAGGGGAAACCAGACAATAATGGTTGAATATAGACAAAGATAATGGATATGCTGACAAGGTTACCTGCCGCACATATAATACATAACCCCTCGTTGATGATCCCTTATTGTAATCTTTTTTGGAATATTTGAAAGAGATGCTACGCTATCAACCTAATTTCATGAATATGCATTAGCCATCTTGAGACAACTCTGATATAGTGTTTCTTTTTCTCAAAGTTGCCGGGATGTCACGTGTTCTACTTATATCAGTACACTCATAAAAACGTAAGCATTATGGAACTTCTATTGATAAAATAAACGTCACAGAGCAAATAAGACATTCATGCTGGCCAAATTCGAAACTCATTGACCTCCATACAGAAACTCCTTGCTTGGTGGGCGAAAAAACGGCACCTGCTGGAGGGAGACAGATTTTCCGTCAAATTGGGCTACTCCTGTCCTCTTCCTCTGATATAGCCCTCTGAGTTGTATAGGGTTTTGATTAGATGGGTTACACTTTTCGTCAGATTTTCGTAGCATGTTATTATAATTAACGAAGCAGGTTAGAATAATTAGGTTAGGATAGGAAGAGGATTAGGCTGAGCTAAAATGCCCCCCAAAATAACTTTGGACAACAATTTGACAAACGCTGTACCCTAGCCCTGGGGCCTGTTGCACAAAAGTAGAATTAAGACATCCGGGATAAATGACTCAGCTGAGCTCAATGAAGCCAAAACATGTGCGTCCAGGCTTAATTGGTTGCACAAAGACCAAGCCAGGATGAGCAGACACGGATTCATTAAGCCAGGTGAAACCAATCCTGGATAGGTGCGCGCTCACGGCTCACTCAAATAGACCCCGCCACAGATCACAGATTAACTGATTTACCATGGCAACTAGAGCCGCGTACTTTTCCCCGTCGGAAGCACAAATCCTCATGGAGGCATACGAGGAGGTAAAAGATATAATTAAGAAGAAAGGCAACACCGCCACAGTGATAAAGCAAAGAGAAAAAGCGTGGCAAAGTATTGCAGACCGCCTGAATGCGTAAGTAGTGCACAATTACACACTCACCGCTCCGCTGAAACATCACAATTACAATTCAAATATTTAATTCACATCTCCAAAAATGCAGTTGTACTGTAATTATGAAACGGTTAAATTTTTTTATTGAAATGCACTGCAGATATGAGTGAAATTGTGTAAAGTAACTCCATCACACTGTATAAAGCTATGATAAAATGTTTGATATTTTTACTGAAAATAAGACAAAAATACCAAGTAATTTTTTGCAGTGTGACTCCATTAAGTGTGTGTGTGTGTGTGTGTGTGTGTGTGTGTGTGTGTGTGTGTGTGTGTGTGTGTGTGTAGATTAAACATGAACGGGCCAAAACGGACATGGCAGCAGGTCAAAATCAAATACAAGAACATTCTGCAGAATGGTATGGTCCCTGACTAATATTTAACAAAGCACAAGCATATATTGTACCCAGAAGGTGCCTGCTCACACATTGTCTGTACTGTTTTAGCAGTGAAAAAGAATACCCACAGACAAGGCACGGGTGGTGGGTCACCAAAGGCTGACCTTACCCCAGCAGAGGACATGGCCTTGGAGCTAAATAAAGGCAGGCCCGTCTTAGAGGGGATCCCTGGGGGGAAAGAGACGAGCATAGGTTCCTCCCAAGATGCCACCCGCTTCATTCAAGGTATGTCCTTCCATCTCTACATGGGATACAACCACATTCATATTGAATCAAAGGCATACTGTAGGCCTGGCATGTCTTGTCTACTAGCTTCAATATGAATCCGATTAAATGTGATAGGGTGAAGGCCCCAGTGCAGCAGCAACAGCACATGATGGAGACGATGATGAGGAGGAGACCATCTCTCTGGATTCCAGAAGGCATGAGGTATCATGTTAAGACTGTGAAAGTACTATTTACTCTACAATGGTGAGGAGTCCTCATCAAAATCAAAAAATCTAATTTCCTTTACAGGACCCAGATGCTATACAGTGGGAAAACCAGCCTGGCAACATAGTGCGTATTAATAAAAGGACACCACATCCTGCCAAATTCCAGCTGCGCTAATTATATTGTGTTCACAGAGCTCACAAGCTATCAGAAAGTTGTATGGCAACCACCTCCGGTGCCAAATAGAACTGGCAGACAGACATTCAGTACAAGAAGAAAAAGATGGAAAATCTTGCACTGGAGTTCGAAATAAAAAAGAGGACAATTAGGAAACTGGACCTTGAAATAAAAAAACTTGAGAGGGAGGTGAGATATGCCTTCAATGTACACTGTATGCTAACTGTAACACAAATGTATTAATCATTATTTTTCTTTCCTCCCCCAGCTCCAAGAAGATGACACAGCTCAAAATAAAAATTAGGTATATTCTCGTAAAGTCAAGTGAGCCATGACATATGAGCTCTTATTGTGAGCACACAGGACGGTGGCATCTTTCTAAGGTTTTTTTTATTTTCCCAGCAATCAGTACAACCAAGTCATCGTTATAAGGCATCGCCCTCTTTTGCCCACCCCCCCCAGCACCAGGTGTGGCCACTAGCCTATATGAAGGCCCAAAATTGTGTGTTCCTTTCTGCTCTGACAATGGCATGCCCATTCGTGCGAGATGTGGTGGATGAAGAAGCACTTGTGCTGAGGAGAGCCTTCAGGTGAGAAAGGGTCTTCAGGGACCGGTTGGACCCACTGGCCTTCCCTGATGACCATCTATATGAAAGATACAGGTTTTCTGCAGATGGCATCAGGTATCTATGCAGACTACTGGGTCCCAGGATTAAGCACCGCACTGCACGGAGCCATGCACTGAGTGTGGAGCAAATGGTTTGTGTGGCCTTGCGCTTTTTTGCTAGTGGAGCATTCCTGTACTCAGTGGGGGATGCAGAACAGCTGAACAAGGCCACAATTTGCCGCACAATAAGGAGTGTGTGTCTGGCTATCAAAGCATTAGCAGATGTCTTCATCTCCTTCCCTGGCCACAGAAGACTCTGTGACATCAAAGAGGAGTTCTATAGGATTGCAGGTAAGAGGATCTACAAATTACAGGACAACTGTTAACACATAGTAGGATACTCATTACTTTGTGTGACAGGTTTCCCCAATGTCATTGGTGCAGTGGACTGCACACACATAAGGATAAAAGCCCCCTCAGGTGCCCATGAGGCCGATTTTGTGAATAGGAAATCCTTTCACAGCATTAATGTTCAGGTGAACATAACTTTTTGATATTGTCCATTGACGAACACTCTGCATTGCCAGTGATGTGCATTGATTGGTGTAATATTCCTCATCTTATGATTTCAGATGGTCTGCAATGCTGACTGTGTGATCAGCAATGTTGTGGCAAAATGGCCTGGCTCAGTCCATGACTCCAGAATCTTTCGGGCCTCTGAAATCTATCAGTGCCTATCACAAGGTAAGCCACACAACCCCTATTTATAACCATCATGGCTGTGTCAAGAATATCACTGTGTTTATGAGGTAGTAATGATGAGATTTTGTGTTGACAGGTGAATTCTCTGGTGTGTTGCTGGGAGACAGGGGGTATGGCTGCCAGCCTTTTCTCCTGACACCTTTCACAGACCCCCAGGAAGCACAGCAGGCCTACAACCATGCCCATGCCAGGACCAGGGCCAGAGTTGAAATGACCTTTGGCCTCCTGAAGGCACGCTTTCACTGCCTTCACAAATTAAGGGTCAGCCCTGTTAGGGCATGTGATATTACTGTGGCTTGTGCTGTCCTCCACAATGTGGCCTGCCTGAGGAAGGAGAGGGCCCCCAGAGTGCCACCAGCCATGGACTGGGACAATCCGGCAATCCTCCCTGATGACGACAGTGGTCGGCTGCTGAGGGACCAATATGTGTTGAATTATTTTAGTTAGTATGTGTGCTTTCAATTTTGGTTAAATATGTCCTGCGGTGGCAGAGGAATTTGTTTTTTTTTGGGTTCGTTTTTTGACGAATTTGGCCTCTTATGATGTTTGTGCGGTATACTGTGTGTAATACAAGGCTGCAGGGAGGCTACTGCATCCATTCATTTGTCTGTTCAGTTGATGTGTATGGATTTGTCCTGCATTTATTTTAGTGTGCAGACATGCAGGGTGTGTTATATACAGACCTTTGAATGTGTATGTATCATTTTGTATAATATGCTTAGATTCTGTGCTTTCCATCTTGTAGAGTCACTGTGACTTCAGTTTTGAAAGGAGCTGATGGTTTACCTGCTTTGTTTTGTCCTTATTCAATAAAGGAACATAATGTTACACATTGTGTTTTTATATTCATATGGAATGTGTATTTGTTTATATGACAGAGTACTAGGGCCACACTGAAGAAAAAGGATAAAGTCATACATTTATGAGGCTGGTTCTTTCTGCAGAAAAGCTACATATTGTTTTGATACTTATGACAATGTGATACTTAATATTCTGGCACATCAGCATGTCTTTGTTTATGAAACCATACTGAAGTACAATTTCACGAAATGCCCCACATCTGTCATTTTAACAACTGTCCTCCTTTAAAACAACTGGTTACAATATTATGACTTGTGTTTTTTTCCCCTCTGTGGCCCTAATATTCTATCATTTTATATATAGCCTTATAGTCTATGGGAAACTGTAAATTATCTAATGATAGCAACATCTAAAAATCATTTTTTATCCAAAATCATTGAAATTAATGATCACAAACGTTTAAATAACAGTGGGTCTAGTTATATGTGATAACAATGTATAGTGAGCAGTGAAATAACTATTGGTTTCCATTTGTGGTGACTGCTGACTGACATTAGGGATGAGATTAAATAGATCCTGGAATTTAGCCTGGTCTGGAGCAGGCTAGCTCCACAGAATAAATCTCCATGGTAATTTATACCATAACATATCCTCCTGCCCCCTATCCATCTTTAGTGCAACCGGATTACGGATCAATTGAGCCAGGATCACCAAGATATCCTGGCTTAATCCCTTATCCTAGTTTTGTGCAACAGGCCCCTGACGGAGTTGTAGGGAAAATATGTGTATGGGCGGGGCAAGTCAATCCGGGAAATTGCTGACCCCCAATGTAACCCTAAAGGATTTCAAACATGGCGGAGGTAGGAAGGAAACTCCAATAAATATCCGGGATAATAAAAATGTTTTAATTTATTTTTATTTATAGAGTTGATTCTGGCGGGTGCACTTCCCAAATGAGAAGCAAAAAATATGTCCTAAAAATACGGAGAAGAGATATACATTTTTAAATGTTAAACTTGTCGCGTTTCCATAAGTTGTATTTTTCAAACTTCAGTTTAGCGATGCTGGCTAGCTTCGTAGCTATGCTAAGCTATCTAGCTATAGTTGGCAGACTGCTAGCGTTAACGTTACCCACTCGAAAATATAGAATTTAATATTTAGAGTGCTATTGTATTTTTTTTGACCTGGTGGTATTCTGCATATCGAAAACGAAGCTAGGTGGCTAACTATTTGGATAACTAACTTAGCTAGCTAAAGTTAGCTGAGGCAGAGGCTAGCAAATAGCTGACGTTAGCTAGCTAATCATTCATACCTAAGTGTCTACATTGTGAGAACAACCCACTTGTTTATCAAAAACGACTTTAGCCATCTCCTGAAATTGATGATATGACTTGTTTCAATTATGGCCTGATCAGAGTTCTCTCCGTGCTAGAACCAGCTAACGTTAGCTACAGTAATGTCTATTCTACCTTGGCGTTGGCCAACAAGGAGCCAGGCATAAGTTTCAGGCGCGCTTTTAGTTTGACTTCCACTACCCAGACTGATGATCAGTTTGCTGTATTGTAGGTAGTTCATATTCATGTTTTTGTTCAGGCCTAGGTTGCCTGGAGACGATCTTGACCTCATCCAGAAAACAACATAATTCACTGACAGTATCTCTGAACCGTATAGCAAAGTTACAGCTACATATTTTGGCATCAACCGTAATGTGTATCTGTATCTGGTTGTGATTAATTTTGTTTTGTGTTTTAGCCCTCCGTTGGGAGTACGAGCCCAGGTAAATATTGTTATTTACAACTGAGAGAAAGGTGTATGCTCATTGATATGTTCATTTGAATCCCTCATTAAATCATTAACATGCGTGCTTCTACACCTGCATTGCTTGCTGTTTGGGGTTTTAGGCTGGGTTTCTGTACAGCACTTTGAGATATCAGCTGATGTAAGAAGGGCTTTATAAATACATTTGATTTGAAGTCAAATTGGGCTGAACACACCACGCTAACCACATTTCGAGCCACCGTTTTTATGCGAGTACAGTCATACCATATAAATAATAATCATGACAGCAGTGATGGATCAGTGGGTCCCAAACTGTGGGGCGCACGAGGGGCTGCCAACAATAGGGGTGTGAACAGCTTCCATTTTTTTTATTGGTCACATACACATATTTAGCAGATGTTATCGTGGTTGTAGCGAAATGCTTGTGTTCCTAGCGCCCAACAGTGCAGTAGTATCTAACAATTCACACATCTAAAAGAAAAAAAAATGGAATTAAGAAATATATAAATATTTGGGTGAGCAATGTCGGCGTGTCATTGACTAGAATACAGTATATACATATGAAATGAGTAAAGCAGTATGTAAACATTATTAAAGTGACTAGTGTTTTCTGTTTTTAAAATGGCCAGTGATTCCATGTCTATGTACATAGGGCAGCAGCCTCTAAGGTGCAGGGTTGAGTAACCAGGTGGAAGGCCATCAGACTGCTATTTAACAGTCTGATGGCCTTGCGATAGAAGCTGTTTTTCAGTTTCTCAGTCCCAGCTTTGATGCACCTGTCATGGCCTTCTGGATGAGAGTGGGGTGAACAGGCTGTGGCTCAGGTGGTTGACGTTCTTGATAATATTTTTGGCCTTGCTGTGATGTCCGGTGCTGTAGGCGTCCTGGAGGGCAGGCAGTGTGCCCCCGGTAATGCGTTGGGCAGACCACACCACCCTCTGGAAGGTCCTGCCGTTTGTGTCATGAACAGTGCTTGTGCCCATAGAAATAGATGTGGCGTACGGAGGTGGTGAGAGATGTTCCCCAATGCTGGAAGAGGGTCCTGATTGATGCAGTTTAGGAACCCCTGATAGAAACAGGAAGTTTCTGTACAATTTTAATAAATACTGACAGATCATTTGTTCATTCGACATGGTGGGATCTTTTTGTGTCAGTAAAATGTTTTTTGCGAGAGTAGGTGGTGGAACCTCGGAGTGAAAAGATGATATGGTGTGTGGTCCTCCCACTACGAATCGGGAAAGAAACCATCCAGTTTATTAGGCTACAGATGAAATAAGTTATGAACTTCTCAGGCTGGTGAAAGTGCAAGGTGATGAGCTTGATGCTCCTTTCCAATAAATATCGGGGGTCTTATTCTGTTGACATGATTGATGCTTGACTGCCGTTTGATAATGAAAAATATTCTCGCTCTTAGCCATAACAATCTCATGTAGACTAGCCTACCTGCACTGTATCGGTGAGCTGTTGCCTAGAGCGCACATGCCAAGACCAGAGTAAGCACATTTGCTATTTACCGCAAAGTTCATGGCTAAACTATCGGTGGAGTTGAAAATGCGATGGAAACGCATTGAACTTTAGATTTTTATTCAGTATATGACAATATACATTTAGCAGATTTTTATCTGCAGAATATCCGTTTGGTGGAAACGCACCACAGGTGGGAAAATTTGCATAATTTCTTTATGCGACTTTTAAAATATTTGCCTGAAAATCTGTCACCAATTGGATGGAAACCTAGCTTATGTCATAATATTGTTTGTTATATTTAATGTAGCACTTTATCAAGTATCTCCTCAGTTTCCCGGTGTGTTTTTTCTTAGGAGGTTCAGCAGACGACTATGAGTTTGATCCTTCAGCAGATATGCTCGTTCACGACTTTGATGACGAACGCACACTGGAAGAAGAGGAGATGCTCGAGGGAGAGACCAACTTCAGCAATGAGATTGATGACCTTGCACGGGTTCGTCTCAACATAATTTCTTCTTGTGATTTGAAAGTTATCCAGGGTCCTATTCATTAGGCACTGATCGGAAGAAGATGGACTGAAACAGGGAGGGACTACCCAAACTTGTCCAATAAGAAACACTTGTTTTTGTTTTATGTGCAGAACGTTTTGCTACAGTGAATGCTCTAAATGAATACAACCCTGGGAACAGTAACCTTTTAGTTATAGATATAGACTATTTGACCCCTATTATTGTAACGTTATACCAGTGATTTATGTCAGAAGGCAACACTCACATATTGATAATGTGAAGCTAGCTAGTCTGTATGTGCAACAAAAGTTGTTTTTGTTGTTCCATTTGTGCCATAGGAGGGAGAGATGCCCATTCATGAGTTGTTGAGTATGTACGGATATGGCGGTGGTTCACCTGCAGATGGAGAGGAAGAAGATGAGGAAGACCTAGAGGATGACGAGTTAGAGGATGATGAAGAGGAGGAGGAGGAAGAGGAGCTGGACAATGATGAAAGCAGCAGAAGCACTGGTGAGCTGAAGAGGAGTAAGGTGGGTGCCATGAATCTCCTGAAATAACAGGGAAAGCAATCAACATACTCATAAAGAAGGAATGCTTGTTTGCACCTTATTGCACTAATTTGATTGTTATAAATCAATACTACATATTCTGTAGCCAACAAAGTTTACATATTTAGTCAGAAATGTATACGACACTGAACAAAAATATAAACGCAACATGTAAAGTGTTAGTCCCATGTTTCATTGGCTGAAATAAAATCCAAGATAATCCATCGACCTGACGGGGGGCACATCAAGAAGCTGATTAAACAGCATGATCATTACACAGGTTCACCTTGTGCTCAGGACAATAAAAGACGACATTAAAATATGCAGTTTTGTCACAATGCAATGCCACAGATGTCTCATGTTTTGAGGGCGTGTGTAATTGGCATGCTGACTGCAGGAATGTCCACCAGACCTGTTGCCAGAGCATTGAATGTTAATTTCACAACCATAAGCCACCTGCAACATCGTTTTAGAGAATTTGGCAGTACGTCCAACCGGCCTCAACGTTGTGAACAGAGTGGTGGTGGTGGTGGTGGGGTTATGGTATGGGCAGACATAAGCTACGGACAACAAACACAATTGTATTTAATCGATGGAAATTTGAATGCGCAGAGTTACTGGTACGAGATTCTGAGGCCCATTGTCGTGCCATTCATCAGTCGCCACCACCTCATGTTTCAGCATGATAATGCATGGACCCATGTCGTAAGAATCTGTACACAATTCCAAGTAGCTGAAAATATCCCAGTTCTTCCATGGCCTGTGTACTCGCCAGACATGTCACCCGTTAGCATGTTTGGGATGCTCTGGATTGACGTGTACGACAGCGTGTTCCAGTTCCCACCAATAGCCAGCAACTTTGTACAGCTATTGAAGAGTGAGACAACACTCCACAGGCCACAATCAACAGCCTGATCAACTCTGCGAAGGACATGTGTCATGCTGCATGAGGCAAATGTGGTCACCAAATACTGACTTGTTTTCTGATTCACACTTCTATCTTTTTTTAAGGTATATGTGACCAACAGATGCATATCTGTAAGCCCAGTCATAAAATCCATATATTGGGGCCATGTGAATTTATTTCAAATGACTGGTTTCGTTATATGAACTGTAAGTCCGTAAAATCTTTGAAATGCGTTTATATTTCTGTTCAGTATAGTTACAAATCTGCTGATAGTATTTAAAATGCTGATCATACTTAAAACATGCACGCATGACTGCTAAATGGCATATATTATTATATAATAGATGCATCTAGGCAGCTTTGATGCTGATTCCAATGTTGTTTTTGATTCCAATGGCGTTTTTGACTGTAATGCACCATTGGTGACTAATCTGTGTGTAACTCCGTGATGTGTGTGTGTGTGTGTGTGTGTTCAGACCGAGAGGGTGAAGATCTCTTCGGGACTGGGGAACGAGAACCAGTTGTCCAACGAGGGTCACACGCGCTCCATCAAATCCCACTGCACGGCAGAGCTGATACGTGGATCACAGAAGCTCAAGTACTTTGAAAGTATGCACCTTTACTTCCGTCACGAGCAACGTTTTTTAAAATGTATTCTTGTGTTGGATAGTTTGTGAGATCTTGTTCTATGTGTTTTAACCCAGTGGTTCAAAATGAGAACTAATATGTCTCAGTAACCAGGTTTCCGTCCAACCTTTTTATGTGAGTAAAGTACATGTAGGATCAACATTTTATCTGCAACAAATACATTTGGTGGGAAAAGGCGCATAGTGTTTATGCGGATTTTAGAATATTCGCGTGAAATTCTGTCGCCAATTCGGATGGAAACCTAGCTAGTGAAAAAGAGTCAAAATGCCAAACCTTGTTTCAGATAATGATGCAGAGGAAGAATCAGAAGACGAAGATTATGTCCCTTCTGATGATTGGAAAAAGGTAAATATATTGTTTTTTATTATTGTTTAATCATTCGTTAGATATGGTAGTTCTAACCTTAAAGACATTTTATTCATTTGAAGCACACTTTCGATTCGTGAAACTAAACAATGTTTGTTTGACCTGGACAGGAAATCATGGTTGGTTCCATGTATCAGGCTGAAACGCCCTCTGGCCTTTGTAAATATAAAGACAATGAGAAAGGTAAGGTGTTATGTTTGCAATTACAATGCACTGATTAAGTTCAAGCGAAATATCTTCCAATCACAGAGGTAAATGGGAAGTAAAATGTATTTTCTTCCCCTCTCTCTTTTGTTCACTCGTGCCAGTATATGAAAATGATGACCAGCTTTTATGGGACCCTGAGTTCCTTCCCGAGGGCAAGGTTGTGGAGTTTTTGACGGAGGCGTCAAAACGAACAGGAGAGGAGAAGGGAGTGGATGCCATCCCTGAGGGATCCCATATCAAAGACAATGAGCAGGTATGAAGACCACCACAGTCTGGCACACCAAAGAAAAACGATTCGCAACGGAAAAGTTTGTTTATTGGAAAAGTTTAAGCCTTCACATTTCACTGTTCCAAAACTTTATGCCATCTACAGTTGAAGTCGGAAGTTTACATACTTAAGTTGGAGTCATTAAAACAATTTTTTCAACCACTCCACACATTTCTTGTTAACAAACTATAGTTTTGGCAAGTCGTTTAGGACATCTAATTATTGTGCATGACACAAGTAATTTTTCCAACAATTGTTTACATACAGATTATTTAACTTATAATTCACTGTATCACAATTCCAGTGGGTCAGAAGTTTACATAAACTAAGTTGACTGTGCCTTTTAAACAGCTTGGAAAATTCCAGAAAGCAATGCCATGGCTTTAGATGCTTCTGATAGGCTAATTGACATAATTTGAGTCAATTGGAGGTGTACCTGTGGATGTATTTGAAGGCCTAACTTCAAACTCAGTGCCTCTTTGCGTGACATCATGATCAAAAGAAATCAGCCAAGACCTCAGAAAAGAAAATTGTAGACCTCAACAAGTCTGGTTCATCCTTGGGAGCAATTTCCAAACGCCTGAAGGTACCACGTTCATCAAACGTACACAAGTATAAACACCATGGGACCACACAGCCGTCATTCCGCTCAGGAAGGAGTGTCCTAGAGAAGAACGTTCTTTGGTGCGAAAAGTGCCAATCAATCCCGGAACAACAACAAAGTACCTTGTAATGATGCTGGAGGAAATAAGTACAAAAGTTTCTATATCCACAGTAAAACGAGTTCTGTATCGACATAACCTGAAAGGCCTCTCGGCAAGGAAGAAGCCACTACTCCAAAACCGCCATAAAAAAGCCAGACTACGGTTTGCAACTGCACATGGGGACAAAGCTCGTACTTTTTGGAGAAATGTCCTCTGGTCTGATGAAACACAAATATAACTGTTCGGCCATAATGACCATTATGTTTGGAGGAGAAGGGGGAGGCTTGCAAGCCGAAGAACACCATCCCAACCATCAAGCATGGGCGTGTCAGCATCATGTTGTGGGGGTGCTTTGCTGCAGGAGGGACTGGTACACTTCACAAAATAGATGGCATCATGATGAGGAAGGAAAATGATGTGGCTATATTGAAGCAACATCTCAAGACATCAGTTAAAGTTAAAGCTTGGTCGCAAATAGGTCTTCCAAATGGACAATGACCCCAAGCATACTTCCAAAGTTGTGGCAAAATGACTTCAGGACAACAAATCAAGGTATTGGAGTGGCCATCACAAAGCCCTGACCTCAATGCTATAGAAAATGTGTTGGCAGAATGGAAAAAGCTTGTGCGAGCAAGGAGGCCTACAAATCTGACTCAGTTACACCAGCTCTGTCAGGAGGAATGGGCCAAAATTCACCCAACTTATTGTGGGAAGCTTGTGGAAGGCTAGCCAAAACGTTTATCCCAAGTTAAACAATTTAAATGCAATGCTACCAAATACTAATCTGACCCACTGGGAATGTGATGAAATAAATAAAAGCTGAAATAAATCATTCTCTCTACTATTATTCTGACATTTCACATTCTTAAAATAAAGTGGTGATCCTAACTGATCTAAAACAGGGAATTTTTACTAGGATGGCTTACATTTTCATGGTTTTTATGATATTTTATTTGAACGCGGCAGTTGTCATGATGTATGGAATTGTGAAAAACTGAGTTTTTAAATGTATTTGGCTAAGGTGTATGTAAACTTCCGACTTCAACTGTACTAAACAAGCACTATTACCATAAAAGACTTCAGTATGCACTATTGTCTGTAACCGTCTTCTTTACAATGTTGTCTTTCCACAGGCGCTTTATGAGTTGGTCAGGTGTGAATTTGACACAGAAGAAGCTTTAAGAAGACTGAAGTTTAATGTGAAGGCAGCTAGAGGTAAGACCAGCAGTGAAATTATTTGAACTTTCTCTTGATTTCAGTCAAATATCTGGCATATTTTCTCGTAATTACCTCACCAGGCATGTATGGCTTATTGAAGTATTTTGATGATAAAGGCTTTCCTTGGGTTACTTGTGTCTTGTTCATAGCATCCTACGCCATGGTTTTTATGATATTTTATTTGAACGCGGCAGTTGTCATGATGTTAACTCTTTCCCTCTGTCACAGAAGAGCTGTCTGTGTGGACAGAAGAAGAGTGTCGATATTTTGAGCAAGGACTAAAAGCTTATGGGAAAGACTTTAATTCCATACAAGCCAACAAGGTAAACTATGTTTATCTTAGAGATATCCTATTATATTTGCTACAGTATTTGATTGAAAAGTATATTGACATTAAGAATAATACTAATCTTCATGTTGATTTGAGAGTTGCATGTGTGTTTTTTTTTTAAAGCAATCAGGGTCGGGGTCAATTCCATTTGAACCTCATTCAACTTTCGTGAGGAATCGAAAATCTGTTTATGAATTGAAAAGCTACTCGTACTTTTTCATAATTTTTTTCAATTCACAAATTGCATTTTCGACTCATCCATCATAGACTTGACTGGGGAGTTGAAATTGAATTGAGTCCAACTCTGAAAGGCGATGGTAATAATGGCTATCTCGTTGTCTGCTGATATTACATTTTTCAGGTGAGAACTAGGTCAGTAGGAGAATGTGTGGCCTTTTATTACATGTGGAAGAAGTCTGAGCGTTATGATTTCTTTGCACAGCAAACCAGGCTGGGGAAAAGGAAATACAACCTTCACCCCGGTGTCACGTAAGTATTTTCACCAGACCAAGTACTTTTCAAATGCTTTCCCAAATGTTTCAAATATATTTGATTAGTCAACAAATTTGTTATGTTATACAATTCAATATATTATATAACATATAACGAAGAGAGTATATGGGTCTTTCTATAAATAATGGGGCCAATGTGTGACATTAGGATCAACATTTTAAAACGGGTTGAAACAAAATGAAAATAATTTGTATGCAGTTCCACATGAATTTAGAGGAATATATGCGAATTAGCCTATACCTCCACCTTTCCAATATAGGCCTAGGACTTTACATCCTTTAAGCAGGGTTCATACAGACATTGGCAAGTCAAACTCAAAGACTTTCAGGGACTTCAATCACTTAATTGTAATTTAAGGACCTCAATGTTATACAATTGTACATATAGGGCCTAATAGAGAACCCCCCCCCCCCCCCCCCCCCCCATCAAAAAGGCCATTTCCACTTTAAGAATAATGGATTTTTTTAGGCTTTGCCAATGCATTGATATTCAAATGATTATTACATTCTAAAAAATGTGAGGATAATATGGACTTGCCTGACTAAATAGATTGGATGCATGCGTGGCGATCTTCCTGTAGCCTATGTGGCCGACGCAGGCACACATAATAAACCATGAATAGCGGCAGCATTAATCTCACTTTCGCTGTTTTTCTAATGAGAACGCGACCAAAACCTAGCAACCTTTTGTAATAGAAGGATCTGTATGGAAAGCGAAGTTGAAGCCAGCATTAGATGTTGTCGTCCTAATTATAACCTTACATGCTTTTAACGCAACGGAGTAGTGTGAAACCTTTCAAGGAACGCGGCGGGAAACAAATGAAAGCGTCCACAATGTGATCAAAAATGAAATCACAGATAATTATACGGAACACGAGAACTTATAATTTATGACTTTTCAAGCACGAAATTGAGGAAATGTCTGATTTTCAAGGTAGGCCTATTCCAGTACTTGCATTTCTGAATTCAAGTAGACTACTTCAAGCGACTTGTATTGTTTAAAATTGCAGGTGTAACATGGAATCCAACATTTATTTGTCGTGTTATTTAATTACCAGATCATATTGTGAAGTAGGCCACTACTAGCCTGTCATTTGTCATTAATATCCAGAATAATTTATAGGAATAGCGTTGGGTGTTGCGCAATAGTCTATCCTACACAATTGCACCAAGGAGACTTGGGTGTCCAATCCAAGGCACAAAAACAAAAAACATGACCTCATTACCTTCATACTTTCTCTGTTAAATCCAACGAGACCCGGTTGTAAATCAAGCAGACTACAACAGATGAACATCAATTTGCTAGGGATATTAGATCCAACATGTATCCAGGCGCCACGATCTTCACCGATGTAACAAATGAGACAAATATTCTTGACATTCCATGCGAACGCCTTTTTTTCCAGCACTTGGGCTGTGTTTTTGCATTTTGCGTGCGCTATCACAACAGCTGTTCGTCACTTGACTGTCATTCAGAAATGTTCACCCCGTAACATGAGACACGAAACGTTACGTAGTTACACTGGATTTCTGAGATCGCTATACAAAAAGCTGTCCGACAACTAGGTCCAGGGTTCTTACAGGGTTTAAGTTCAATGTCTAATTTAACCGATTGATGCTTAATATATTATATAACAATAACTTATACTGACATAAATGCAAGGACAGAAAACTGTTTTGTCACACGATTTTGGTTTTAAATTAATTTGTGAATTGTGTTTAATATAGATGTTTCCCCTTTACAGTGCATGGTGTTACAGCCTGAACTCAAAATAGATTTTCTCACATCTACACAAAGTACCCCATAATGACAAAGTGAAAACGTGTTTTTAGGAATTTTTGCAAATGTATTGAAAATGAAATACAGATCTCATTTTCACACCCCTGAGTCAATGCTTAGTAGAAGCACCTTTGGCAGCGATTACAGCTGTGAGTCTTTCTGGGTAAGTCTCTTGTTAAGAGCTTTGCACACCTAGATTGTTCAACATTTGCCCACTTATTCTTTTCAAAATTGTACAAGCTCCGTCAAATTGGTGGTTGATCATTGCTAGACTACAATTTTCAGGTCTTGCCATAGATTTTCATTTAGACTGAAGTCAAAGCTGTAACTCTGTCACTCAAGAACATTCACTGTCTTCTTGGTAAGCAACTCCAGTGTAGATTTGGCCTTGTGTTTTAGGTTATTGTCCTACTGAAAGATGAATTCATCTCCCAGTGTCTGGTGGAAAGCAGACTGAACCAGGTTTTCCTCTAGGATTTTGCCTGTGCTTAGCTCCCAGTCCTTAATGATTACAAGCATAACCATAACATGATGCTGCCACCACTATGCTTGAAAATATGGAGAGTGGTACTCAGTAATGTGTGTAATTGGATTTTTCCCAAATATAACACTTTGTATTCAGGACAAAAAATGAAATGCTTTGGCACATTTTTTTGCAGTATTACTTTAGTGCCTTGTCGCAAACAGGATGCATGGTTTGGAATATTTGTATTCTGTAAAGCGGGTGTATTCAACACTCAGTGTATTGATACACCACCCAAAGTGTAATTGATAACTTCACCATGCTCGAAGGGATATTCATTGTCTGCTTTTTTTCCCATCTTTACCCATCTACCAATAGTTTTCCTTCTTAGCGAGGCATTGGAAAACCTCCCTGGTTTTTGTGTTAGAATCCGTTTGAAATTCACTGCTCTACAGAGGGACCTTACAATGTCTGTGTGTCTGGTGTAGTCATTCAAAAATCATGTTGATGCTCATTTTTACCCTTGAACTTATTTAGGCTTGCCACAACAAAGGGGTTGAGTACTTATTGACTCAAGAAATTTTTTCTAAAAACATAATTCCACTTTGACATGGGGTATTGTGTTTAGGCCAGTGATGACAAAATCACAACAAAATGTGGAATAAGTTAAGGGGTGTGAAATCCTCACTGGTACCCTAGTTTAGAGAAAGACCCATATTCAATTAAATGTAACTTGTCATGAATGGATGTTCCATGTCACTAATACATATTCAAAATGTGTGATAACCTTTGTTTTGTGAACCATACCTACTGTTGACACTGTTCTAGGGGTATTAATCAAATATCCTTTTAACACTATAATACTGAGCTGATATGTGCTATGCTGGTAGGCTGTAGTTGATGCTGACTGTGTGGTTGGTTGTCTACCCCATGTGTCTCAGGGACTACATGGACCGGCTGCTAGATGAGACGGAGAGTGTCACTTCCAGCCGGGCGGCCTCGCCCCCTCCCACCACCTCAAACAGTAGCACCAGCCACTCTGAGAGGGAGGACGGCAGCAGCAGCCACAACGGTAAGGGAGAAATATACTCAGGGAACATGAAATGCTGTTAAAACGACTGGGAACATATGTGAATTCTTGTGAAGACCCTACATAATTCATGACGTCAGCAGCTCACTCTTATCTTTCCTCCAATAGGTGTAGTGAGTCAAAACTCTGGCTCTGGAGAAGGTTCTCAATCGTCCACGGTGGCGAATGAAGTCAAAGCAGAACCCGCCCAGTCCAACAGGCCCACTGACAACCACCCCTGTCTGGACGCTTTCCCTGCTCCCACCGCCTCGGACAATGACTCCAACGACTGCGAGGCGGCGGCCGTCGTGCCCAGCCACAACAGGAACGGCTCCCTGGAGCCCCACCATGCCGACGGTCACTACGATGAAGACGCGCTCCTCTATGACAGGCCGGCTAAGAGGTGCCGGACGGAGGCGGAGTCACTGGAACAGGGGGAGCCGGAACCCTCCAGAACATCGACGACACTCCAGCAGGAGGACTGATGATAGATGACGACCCCTTCTCAGAGGTCAAAGGGCACAGAACCAAACCTTTAAAAACCATGGTCGTATTAATTAGTGCACACGGAAGCAAAACATTTAGCAACGGAAAACAAAAACTAGTGTTTCTTATTGGACAAGTTCAGGTAGTCAATCCCTGTTTCCTTCCATCTGTTTTCGTCCGTTTAGTGGCTAATGAATACGACCCGTACTAACCAACCAAACCCAGCTGGGCCACACCAGCAAACGGAGGGAGGGCAGCGGCCTGATTGTAAAGGGGCACAACATACAGCCCTGCCTCGTCCCCCATCCAGCAAAACCTCCAACGCTCCACACATCCAAAGTACCACAGTTCCTGAACTCATACCTACTATTACTTCCACCACTTCATACTCATTCTTCTCCTTATTCCCTTTTTTGGAGAGACCGATCTCAAATTTGTACACTCAAATGCTTTTTTCCTATTTGTATTAGAATAAAAATCAGCTGTGATATTTTTTTACGTGAAATATATTTATATATTTTTTAAAGAAATGTATTATGATTGATGGGTATTTGCTGTCCTAGCCATTTGAAACCAGGAAATCGAAGGGGGTCTATGTAGAGGGTTCTAGGTCTTCGACAGGGCAATAGTTAAGCAGGCACACTGTTGCACTTTCATCCTTTATTTTCTTTTTGTTGATATTGAGTGGTTAACGCAACACTGCTGAACGACATCATTACTTATTTGCAACTTGATCCCCCATATGCCGTAACCATGGATATTTTTTAATTGCAAGAAATGAACTAATGGGAGTGTCTGTCCCGAGGTTTGTTTGTGTAAAGCGTCTGACATCAGTGATGTCCTGTGGAACGCATCGGTTTGAACGCTATATTTTTAATTTTTAGGCTTTCATGTTTTGTTTTTTGATTTTAGACAGTAAGTACACGTGTAAAGTTTGTATAGATTTGATGTTGTACAATTATACTTTTTGATAACCGTCTAATCTCTCTGTTTTATGGTCTCTCCTTGTTGCTCCGAGCAGAGCTGTTCTAAAGTAATTCTTATTTCCCAGGCCCATTTTTTTTCACCTGGTGCATTTGGACATTTTTTGCAGCAAGAAGATGTTTGACAATGACTCCATGTTAATGGGAGATGTGCAGTGATGCTTTTTGAAACCGGAGACTGGTACCAGTAATGTTTCTTCTCACCTGCCATTACCTGCAAAGTTTCATGATGGCCTCTGTAAGCAAGCTCGTTACAAATTGTAATTGAAGAACTTGACTGTAATCTTCAAATGTGAAGGACCTCCATTTAGTTCCAGTGGAGGCTTCTTAATAACAAGACATTGTTTTGAGAACTTTATTTTGTTACAGTAGCCTTTGGTCTACATTCACAAATGGTCAAACAAAATTGTTGATTAAAGTAGGTATTCACTTTAATTCATGTCAGGAAAACAAAGACTGGCTGTGACAATAGTGGCTATATTTAATAAATGTATTCAGACTGGTGACCTGTTATTTCATGATTTTCCTGTGGCCTAACTGCAAAATAGGCACTTTAATGATAAATTGATTTGAATTATGTGGGGGAGTTCATACATTTTTCATCAGTGTGACAGGAAATTAAACCTAGCAATATTTCAAATATGCATGTAACCAACATGAGGTTTAAAATGTCGAACAGAGTAAAAAAAGGAAAAGCACTTTGCTTAGAAATTAGGTTCACAAAAACATTTTTGAATAAACAGGTCGAGAATCAGAGGCACATTACAGAACAGACAAAAGGCAATTTCCAAGAAGTTTGTGGAGATAGCATTCATGCTAAACACTAGATGTTGGCTCAAGAGGAAAAAACATTTACAGTACTATGTGTCTTATTGAATTCCAGCCATAGTTACTGCATTTACTTGATTAGGCACAAATCTTCAATAACACTGATTCAGTCTTGCTGATGATGATTAAGAATATGTTGAAATAGTGGCCAAAGGTAAATAAATGTCCGACATACACGTACGTCTTACAAAGTCCAGCTCCAACCTTCCAGTGGCACCCCCACTTCAAGTTTTTTCTGTTGAAATGACAATGAAACGTTTCAGAAATGTCCATAAAGTGAAATTATGAATATTACTATATAAATAGAATAATATAGAACAGCATTAACTATGGACCAAATCTAGGATTTCAAGCACAGGCCTTTTTGCTATGCCAAGTATCAGCCAATGGGAAAGTTGAACAGCTGTTTTTAAATCAAACATACTTTACATAACAGTACCATTTGGAGAAGAAAATAAAACATCTGTCAAAAATGAACAAGTCCATTTGTTTTCACACACACAATTTCTAATCTAATTTTCATGTCTAATCTTTTCACTTTGCTTACTTGATTGTTCATCTGTGAATGTGATGTAGGAGTACACCAGACTGCCAGCAATGCTAGGGAGACAAAGAGAAGGATGCTCAAATTAAACTCTCATGGCATCTCTTCAGTCAATGACATAAGGAAAAACTCCATTACACTTCAGTATATGAGACCTGTCAGTATCAAGAGTAGGAAGTAGAAAAGAGAAGGTCCGTACTTTCAGAATTAAGCCAAACGAAGAACGTTCATTTACCTGATGTTTAATCCAATAAAGTTGACCCAGGTGAAAATATAGTCTCCGCCAAAGACCATACCAAGATAAGTGACTAAAATATTCTGTGGAAAGAAGTAAAACAGCAGTCAATACTTTAGTCACGACAGTGTAGAACTACGTAAATGCTGTAACTGTAGTGTTGTAGTGATAAAGAAACAACAGTGATGGCTTACTTTAATACAGCCCACTATGGTGGTGGTCAATGCAGAGTTATGCTGAGTGCAAAGCACAATGGAGTACATTAAAACAAAGCTGCCAAAACAGAACAAAAGACGCTATGAATTAATAATCCGTATATAATAATGAGCTTTGTTAAACATGACCTATTTCATTCTGAAGGAATGTTGACACTAATTGCGGTTGAAAATGTTGTGAGGCTTCTAAAAAATAAAATAAAACTCTATGACTACCGAATTGTCCAACAATTATTCTTATAACAAGAATACAATGCACAATATTAAAACTATTGTACAATGAATCACTCGTCCCAGACCATTATCGCAGTGAAATCTTATACCAGGTATACAGTGCATTCGGAAAGTACTCAGACCCGTTGACTTTTTCCACATGCTGTTACGTTACAGCCTTATTCTCAAGCGACACACAATGCCCCATAATGACAAAGCGAAAAACCGTTTTTTGGAAATGTATTAAAAAACAGAAATACCTTATTTACATAAATATTCAGACCCTTTGCTATGAGACTCAAAATTGACCTCAGGTGCATCCTGTTTCCATTGATCATCCTTGATATGTTTCTACAACTTGATTGGAGTCCATGTGTGGTACAGTCGATTGATTGGACATGATTTGGAAAGGCACACACACCTGTCTATATAAGGTCCCCCAGTTGACAGTCTATGTCAGAGCAAAAACCAAGCCATGAGGTCAAAGGAATTGTCTGTAGAGCTCCGTGACAGGATTGTGTCAAGGCACAGATCTGGGGGAAGGGTACCAAAACATTTCTGCAGCATTGAAGGTCCCCCAAGAACACAGTGGCCTCCATCATTCTTACATGAAAGAAGTTTGGAACCACCAAGACTCTTCCTTTCGCTGGCCGCCCGGCTAAACTGAGCAATCAGGGGAGAAGGGCCTTGGTCAGGGAGGTAACCAAGAACCCAATGGTCACTCTGACAGAGCTCTAGAGTTCCTCTGTGGAGATGGGAGAACCTTCCAGAAGGACAACCATCTCTGTAGCACTCCACCAATCAGGCTTTGATGGTAGAGTGCCCAAACGGAAACTACTCCTCAGTAAAAAGGTACGACAGCCCGCTTGGAGTTTGCCAAAAGGCACCTAAAGGACTCTCAGACCATGAGAAACATGATTCTCTGGTCTGATGAAGCCACGATCGAACTCTTTGGCCTGAAAGCCAAGCGTCACGTCTGGAGGAAACCTGGCATCATCCCTATGGTGAAGCATGGGGGTGGCAGCATTATGCTGTGGGGATGTTTTTCAGCGGCAGGGACTGGGAGACTAGTAAGGATTGAAGGAAAGATGAACGGAGCAAAGTACAGCGAGATCCTTGATGAAAACCTGCTCCAGAGCACTCAGGACCTCTAACTACAGCAAAGGTTCACCTTCCAATAGTACAACGACCCTAAACACAGCCAAGACAACGCAGGAGTGGCTTTGGGACAAGTCTCGGAATGTCCTTGAGTGATCCAGCCAGAGCCCAGACTTGAACCCAATCGAATATCTCTGGAGAGATCTGAAAACAGCTGTGCAGCGACGCTCCCCATCCAACCAGACAGAGCTTGAGAGGATCTACAGAGGAGAATGGGAGAAACCCCCCAAATACAGGTGTGCCAAGATTTTAACGTCATACCCAAGAAGACTCAAGGCCGTAATTCCTGCCAAAAGGGGCCTCAAGAAAATAAAGGGTCTGAATGCTGTGATGTGATATTTTTGGAACTTTTTTTGAACATTTACAACAAATGTCTAAAAACCTGTTTTTGCTTTGTTATTATGGGGTATTGTATGTACATTGCAGGAAAAAACTATTTCAGCAATTTTTAAACAAGGCTGTAATGTAACAAAATGTGGAAAAAGTCAAGGGTTCTGAATACTTTCTAAATTTTATGAAAATATCAATACCCTCACCCCATAACACAGGAAAGCACAAACTGGAACAAAAACAGCATGTCTGACCACCCTTCAAACTCCAATGCCTTGGATAGAAACAGGAGAAACACCACAAACATGGGGTCAGTTAAAAGGGTAACAACAATAGTCAGTAGATGTTTTTCACAGCACATAAGTTACACACGAACAGCCTCTTACCATTTGTAGATCCCCGGCGAAATGTGCATATGCCACTGTAGGGATGATCATAAATAAAGCGTTGTAATACAGCAGCCCATATTTTCCAAGCTCCTATGAAAACATACATACAAGTGGGAAAAAAACATTAACACAACACACAATGGCAATACTTCAATGGGGAGACCCAAAGGGGCTGAGGGTATCAAATTGACACGGAATGGGTTGTCCAAGTTTGTTGTTATATCAATATGTGTGTGTACACACCGGACCACATTGTTTATAGACATACTGTACAGAAGTCATGAAGTGTCTCAATCGGGTGCACACAACATAAAACATGAGTACCTGTACTGTAAATATACAGTGGGGTGGTCTCTCCCCATCTTTTATTATGCTCTAATACAGAGGAACAAGTCAAGTATTCACAACAACAACAAACAAAAAAATGTTGGCCACTTACCTTGGAGTCAAGTTTCTGCTTCACATAGGCCCCATTGGCTGCAGTCAGAACATTGTTGAGCATTATGAAAACATAGCCTTGAAGATCAAAGGCCAAATCCGTGCTGTAACAGATTTTTACCAAATGAGAGATGTTTTTTTCTTCTTCATTCCTTCCATGTATTTCCACACTAAATGGGGATAATTCCCTTTTGAACAGTTTAACTACATACTAGAGACTTTGCAATGGTAAACTGAACCTGCCGGGTTGAGACGCGCTTAAAGCAATCTGGCCTCGGCACCCTCAGAGCAAGCAAGCAAGTCAAATTCTTACCTCGCAGCTACAAAGGCTCCAAAGATCATGGCAAACACGGTTGCCTTGATAGGCCCAGAGAATGTCTTTCTGTGGGGAATGAAACATTTATTCACCCAATGAAAAAAAATCTAATGCAATCTTATTTTGAAATGTCTAATATTGGTTTCTAATATTTGAAGAGAACTTACTTCAGTAAGATTCCCTCGGCCAACATTGTTAACAAAATAGAGAATCTTCTTAAAACTGTAAACATGGGTAAACTGGAAGAGGATAAAGGATACATACAATCATACCACTGTGTTCTTTATGAGCGATTCCTCATGAAACCAGGACAACATTAAAAATACCACGATTAAGATTTTCACTAAATTAAATCCATAGAATGGTCCATTGGAGGAAGTATTGTTGATATATTTGACAATTGTATCTAACGGCATAATTCAGAAATAATTGATCAACGTTGGTATATTTATGGCATTTTGGTCTTACCCAGGCCTCCTTTAAGTGTGTAGGTGCTACAAAGCAAACATTGGCACCTGCTCTGTAATATGGCATATCAAAGTTCCAGAGCTACTTTTAGAGTTATGATCCAATTTGTTAGCATTACCCACGGAGTGAATGTGAAAATGGTTTCAAAATGTTCACCCTCTGCTGGTGATTAGCAGGATGTGCAATGATACAAGTAAAAGGAGAGCTGTGATTGCCTACTATGCCAATTTCTGTTCTGTGTATAAAATGGTCCATAACAATAAAACTCGCTGAGATCCCACTCTGGAACTTTGATATTCCCATAGAGTATATTCGGTTCAGCAATATATTGAAAAATATGCCATATTCATGTTTATTTTTTCATATTCAGAAATTAATGTACAAAAAAAACAAATGCTATTGAAATCAAAAAACTACTCATACCACAGAGCAATTGGTAAAGCTTCATATGAACCAATTTCTGCTTTGTAGCAGCTACAAATTAAACATTATGGAGTCTTAAAGGAGGCCTGGGTAAGGTCAAAATGTTAATGAAATTTGGCATACAGTATTTATTACTTCTCAATTATGCTTTTAGATACAAACGTCAACAATCTTTCCTACAAAGGACAATTTCATTTTTTTCAAATTTGTTTTACCTCTTTTGTCCCCAATTTCGTGGTATCCAATTGGTAGTTACAGTCTTGTCCCATCGCTGCAACTCCCGTATGGACTCGGGAGAGGCGAAGGTCGAGAGCCGTACGTCCTCCAAAAAAACAACCCAACCAAGCCGCACTGCTTCATGACACAATGCCCACTTAACCCGGAAGCCAGCCACACCAATGTGTTGGATGAAACACCGTACACCTGGCGACCGAGTCAGCGTGCACTGTGCGTGGCCCACCACAGGAGTCGCTAGTGCCCAATGGGAGAAGGACATCTCTGCCGGCCAAACCCTCCCATAACCCGGATTGGCTGGGCCAATTGTGCGCCGCCCCATGGGTCTCCCGGTCGCGGTCGGCTGCGACAGAGCCTGGACCCAAACCCAGAATCTCTAGTGGCATAACTACCACTGCGATGCAGTGCCTTAGACCACTGCGCCACTAGGGAGGCATACAAAGGACTATTCTATGGGTTACATTTAGCAAAAATCCCCTAAATCATGTCCTTCTTTGTCCTGATTTAGTGAGGAATCGCTCTTTATTTCTATAATATGAAGCATAAATGGTGAATATTCCATATCAGGGTCAATGAAGAAGACGTCAATACTTGAGTCGCTTGGTTCCTAGAAGTCCTGATACCTGATTCCCAACATACAGAAGCGGTAGGGGAAACATCTGCAAATACAGAATAAAAGTCTACTGTAGACACAGTAGTTCATCATGTTGAAACAGGCACACGGTTTCCATTGTCTGATGCAAGACTCAGTGTACAATCTACTCCCGAGAGAAGCCATTGTTTACCTACTTCTGAGAGGGTCTATGGTGAGGAAAACAAAATACAGCTTGTTGGGGCTATGTCCCACCCACTTGACATTTTCACCAATGACTGTTTTGGACATTAGGTTGTATGTAAGTCAAAGCAACGGAAGGGCCATTTAAACTGTCAAATTGAGCTCCCTTCAGCTTGAATGATGGGTTATATGGTGCATCTGGAAATGTAAGCAACAGAATGTACAATGTACATAGATTGTACAAAATGTACAATAGATTGTAATAGTATGCTGCTGATATAGAAAGGAATCGTCGTATCACCTTGTTTGGGATGCTCCTGTCCAAACCTGGAAACGTGATGATACCTATTGCCTTTGCAGCTCCTAGTACTAGTACTGTAGCCAGCATCTGGGAAAAAAAATGGTATGTAATAAACCTTTTATATACAACTCAATTGATGTAACTCATGAAGCGCATACTTACTTGACCGATCCCAACACATGTTGATGAGGGGAATCTGCAAACAAAAATGATTAAAATGTGACTTCAGCAAATGCATACAGTATGACAAAGTAGGCTCCTATCATAACTACTATGGCCAGTATCAGAGGAAATTCCCATAGACTAATAGTACCATGTAGGAATAAAGGCAGTTCTTTGGCAATAAAACATTACAGCTATTTTATTCAGGGTAAAATAATAATCACAATGACAAGTTTGACATTCAAAGCAGTCAGGTTTCTCTACATAAATCTGTGGTCAGCAAAAATCTTTCGATAACGTTTAATACTGTGAAAGTAAAGTACCAGTCAAAAGTTTGGACACCTACTCATTCAAGGGTTTTTATTTATTTGTACTGTTTTCTACATTGTAGAATAATAGTGAAGACAACAAAACTATGAAATAACACATCGAATCATGTAGTAACCTAAAAAAAGTGTTAAAATATATTTATATTTGAGATTCTTCAAAGTAGCCACCCTTTGCCTTGACAGCTTTGCACACTCTTGGCATTCTCTCAACCAGCTTCACCTGGAATGTTTTTCCAACCGTCTTGGAGTTCCCAAATATGATGAGCACTTGTTGGCTGCTTTTCCTTCACTCTGCGGTCCAACTCATTCCAAACCATCGCAATTGGGTTGAGGTCGGGTGATTCTGGAGGCCAGGCCATCTGCTGAGGCACTCCATCACTCTTCTTCTTGGACAAATAGCCCTTACACAGCCTGGAGGTGTGCTGGGTCATTGTCCTGTTGAAAAACAAATGATAGTCCCACTATGGGACGGCGTATCGCTGCAGAATTCTGTGGTAGTCATGCTGGTTAAGTGTGCCGTGAATTCAAAATAAATCACAGTGTCACCAGAAAAGCAACATCACAACTCCTCCTCCATGTTTTGTGGTCGGAACCACACATGCGGCGATCCGTTCACCTACTCTGGGTCTCACAAAGACATGGCGGTTGGAACCAAAAATCTAACCAATGAACCAGACTCATCAGCCCAAAGGACAGATTTCCATCGGTCTAATGTCCATTGCTCGTGTTTCTTGGCCCAAGCAAGTCCTCTTATTCGTGTCCTTTAGTAGTGGTTTCTTTGCAGCAATTCTACCATGAAGGCCTGATTCACACAGTCTCCTCTGAACAGTTGATGTTGAGATGTGTCTGTTACTTGAACTCTGAAGCATTTATTTGGGCTGCAATTTCTGAGACTGGTAACTCTACTGAACTTATCATCTTGTGCAGCAAAGGTAACTCTGGGGCTTCCTTTCCTGTGGTGGTCATGAGAGCCAGTTTCATCATAGAGCTTTATGTTTTTTGCGACTGCACTTGAAGAAACTTTCAAAGTCCTTGAAATATTCCAGATTGACTGACCTTCATGTCTTAAAGTAATGATGGACTGTTGTTTCTCTTTGCTTATTTGAGCTGTTCTTGGCATAATATGGACTTGGTCTTTCACCAAATAGGGCAATCTTCTGTATACCACCCATACCTCGTCACAACACAACTGATTGGCTCAAATGCATTAAGAAGGAAAGAAATTCCACAAATTAAACTTTTAACAAGGCACCCCTGTTAATTGAAATGTATTCCAGGTAACCACCTCATGAAGCTGGTTGAGAGAATGCCAAGAGTGTGCAAAGCTGTCATCAAGGTGGCTACTATGAAGAATCTCAAATATAAAATAAATGTTGATTCGTTTAACACTTTTTTGGTTACTACATGATTCCATATGTGTTATTTCATAGTTTTGTTGTCTTCCCTATTTTCTACGATGTAGAAAATAACAAAAAATAAAAACCCTGGAATGAGGTGTCCAAACTTTTGACTGCATGTGTAAAACAGCTTTATGCCACACAACATTCAACTACATTGATGTTGGTACACCCGAGACCGAGTAAGCAAACAACCTCACTCTGTTTTTTAGCACTGTCATTAGTGTCCAAAGTCCAACCAACTGCACATGCATAGACTACTGTAGGCATACCTGTAACTGGTGAGGACGCTTTTGTTCACAACAACGATTAAAAACGAGCTCAGCCCGTAAAATCCGGCAGCGAAAAGCTTCAGGAACACGGCTGACCTCCCGCCCGTCATCCCTTTACTGTCATTCTTGGATAATGAGCTTTTATCCGAGGTTTTCCCTTCAATTTGCACATGTTGACGTTTCCGAACTTCCGCCATAATTCACTAAATACTACGTCATGACGATGTCAGAGGGGTTGTCTTCCAATGCGTAAGTGATAAACATTGGGCTCGTTTGAGTGGTAAGGCGAGAGCAGCCGGCAGTAGACGGAAGTCGAGTGAAGTCGACTCTGCGACAGCTAAAAGTCGGACACTGCAGTTGCTTTCAAACAGCAAGGCTAAGATCAGCATGACAGTGTTAACATAGCTGCTATTGTTTATAAAAGTTTGTCTGAATAAATGTCAAAATACACTCAAACTGGAAACAATGTGTGTACAGTTATTTGGTTAGAGGTCTCAAATATCACGTTTCATTTGTATTCCCTGTAGCTTTATATTTGAGCAAAATTGGTTCCTGTTTCAGTCACGTATTTAGACATTCACATTGATCAAACAAAAACACCCTAATAATTGGTTGACAAATAGGGCCTCCCACAATGCAGGCGATGGCTGCACTGTGCAGCGACTTCATCAAAAACTGCATGAGCTTTGATCACATTTTTGTAAAGTTCATGCAGTTGACATGTAGTCGCAAGTCAGACCATTTTTATAACCATAATGCAACAGTTTGAAAGGTGTTGACCAACAATGGTCAATGACTTGACAAAAGTAATCCACTGAAGCGTGTCCATTGCTACAATGTAGCCACCTTGTAGGATGCAAAAGTGTCATGACAGAATGTACCCAAATGGTTCTCAACTCCAAAATGTACATCAATGGAGTTGAGCGGAGATAACTGTGGGAGGACTGAACATTGAGTAGCTGTTAGTCGATACTTGTAAATGTAAATTCTAAACCGTTACGTGTTCCTGCTTGTCCTCTGTAGCTGCATGCCTTTCTGTTTGCTGAAATCCACCATTTTTATAAACTTTAAATACAACAACTGACTGTTTTCTTGAATCGACTGACAGTGACTCAATGTAGTCACAGAGGTCCACTCCACCCACCCAGTCTTCGCAACCCACCTCTACCTAGATGTACGAATTGTGGAGTTTAAACCTAGATAGCCAGAATGTAGATTAATACAGTAGGCTCGTTTGAGTGGTAAGGCGAAAGCAACCGACTGGAGACGAAAGTCGATGAGTGAAGTCGTTGGACGTGCATCGACAACATCCGAAAGTCCCGACACTGTAATGGTTTTCCAACAGCAAGTCTCAGATCAACATGGCAGAGTCAAAATGGCTGCTATTGTTAAAGGTTTGTCTGTATAAATAATACACATTTCTACACCCCCCATATCATACATACTGGCAACATAATGTGTGTACAATTCATTGGTTAGAGCAGTTTCCCAAACTCAAGCTTTGATTATTTGAGTCAGCGGGTGCAGTTGGTGAGAAGCAACTGCTGCGACTTCATCAAAAGCGGCATGACCTTTGGTCATACGACTTTTGTTGACACAGTTGACACGTAGTTGCAAGCCAGACGATTTTTATAACCATAATGCAACACACTTTGAAAAGCGGTGACCAACAATGGTCGACGACCTGACAGAAGTGATCCGCTCGAACGCGCCCACACTCCCATATTTTTATCATAGACATTAAAACCAGGTTTTCATATCAATATTCCATGTCATAAGGAAAGCCTGCCTGGCCTAAGAAATTGAACATTTATGTAATCTATGGTTGGCATCATCTTGTGTGTGTTGTGATTTCCAATAGTGTGTGTTGTGATTTCCAATAGTATTAGTTTAACACTTGAATCTTTTATCAAATTTTAATTGTCCAATGCAAATGTTTTTCTCTCAATATAAAATCATTACTGGGTAACAATTACGTACCTTACTGTGATAGTTTGCAATTAAAATGGTTGGAAAAAAAACAAAAATAGATTCTTAGCTATTTCTCAAACAATAATTTAGCTAGGACTGTCTGGAAGTGGTCTGAGGGAGGGGAAAACTAGCTGTTATTGGCAGAAAAGTTTGGAACTTTTTCTTATTGGTCTATTCAATCATTGTGTTGTCACCAGGCAGGCCAAAACTCCATCCCACCAAAACAGGCTGAATTCATGCAGTCTTTTCAAACAGCTCTTACACCAAAAGGGGCATTATCATACATTTTTTGCAATTTCACAGTATTATTCCAACCTCAGTGTAGAAATATATAAAAACACAGGAAAATCACATTTTGACTGCACTGGGCCTTTAAAAATGTGCTATCTGGATATAACCTAAAACATAATTTCTGTGTTGACAATGTAATCTGCTACCATATGCAGTCCTATCGATCTTACGACATAACATTGAATAAACCCCCCCCAAGAAAAATCACACACAGCCTGAATATAGAAAAACACTTTTTTTTTTAAGTGTTCTTTTTAAAAGTCACAGTAATGATCTCACACAACTCACTGCCAGGGGCAGAATACATTTAACACCTCTAAGCAATTTATTAGAACAGGGATGTTTGCAGAGAAGTCTACCGTCAAATGGCTCAAACAGTCCTACAAAAGGTTTGCTCCAGTCACCTGTGTCCCTGTATTACCAGCAAGTCTTTCCAGAGCATTGGAATATAAAGCTTTCAGTCACTTAAAATAGTAAAATATACCCCTTCCCCAAACCCAATGTGTGAAGTATACCTACTTCGGTACAATAAAACATAGCCTGGAAATGCAAGACACAGATGACTACAAGCACGATTAGCAGTCATACATTCTGTAGCACTCGATTGCTCCACATTGAACGGCACATTTCTTTCAGACAAATTATGCTGTAGTGCTGCTGTAGTAATTATAACAAAATGCAAAAATAACAGCAAAGATGATCACAAGAGGGAAAAATAAAATACAATTTTAAAAAGGGCTTTACTTCAGAGTTCTGGTGCTGATAGGAACAAGTGCTTTGCAAACTCTAAAAGATAGGACTACAAATACTACATTTATCAAATACTCTAATTGCAAGATATGTCCACAATCTTACCTAGATAGTCGTTTCTATGTTCTCAGAAATAAAAACTACTTCAGGCCAAACCGAGCTGCTTTTGAACTTGTGGTCAAGTTCCTGAAGAATGTCAAGTTCGTGGCAGGGGAGTACTTCAAGTGTTTAAGTAATTATTGTTCACAGTCAACCCAATCACACCTTCTCACACACACACACACACACACACACAAAATACAATATATTCGCATAGTGGTCTTAAGGTTACTAATAGTATAGCCTGTACAACCTACAAGGACCAGCCTAGATACACATTTGGGCCATGGCTGCCCTAAAGACACAGGTAGTAACATCTGGACCAGGGATAAAACACACCAACCACTGGTCCACCAGAAAAATAAGAGCCAAGCTATCAATAGGAAAATAAAAGGAAACCAGAGGCATCAACTTTCACTGCATAACAAGCAGAAACATTACACTTATAAAGGAGACACTACTTTTAAAAACACAGTTCATAGATTTAGTACAAAGGTACTAAAACACATTTTAAAGTTTAACATCTGAGTAATGCATGACTTAAGTCACCCCTTCAAAATAAAAGCTTGTCTAAGATGACCACAAAATATTCAGGTAAAGTCATGAGGAAAGCCAGCCAAAGCCTAAGGAGGAACACACACACTTCAACCTCAATCTTGGAAATGCATATATTCAAGCAGCAATACAAAAAAAATATCCATGAAGTATATACGCATAATCTCTGAAAAAAAACAAATAATATATGAAAACATCCCTGCTATCTTGTCTCTAAATACAAAACTTCTACCAATAATTTGCTTCAGTGTAACAAGAGAAGTAATTTTTCCTCTTTTTTTTGTCTTTTTATCAGTCCTTTCAAAACAGGTTAAAATTTCAGTCCTCAGCTGTGAATGGTATGGATGACTGTCTTCTTTTCGTCGTTAAAATCATTTCCTTTTTTTTCTCTTCTCTCATCTACTTGAAGTTGTAAGCATGCAAGCCTCATAGGAGGGGGGTGGAGGCGCTGACGGAGCGGGCTGGTGGCGATGCTGAAGTCTTAGGCCAGGGCTGGGAAGGCCTCTGGATCGTCAACATTGGGAACAGACACTCCACCTGGCTGGGGACCAAGAGAGAGAAAAAATTAAAATTAAAAATCAGACATTTATAAAAGCTCTGAGAATAATGGGTCATGTTCAGTAGGGAGAAAATGTTTTGCAGTTGGGAGATTATAGATGAGCAACACAGTTCAAAACAATAGTCAACTTCAGCACAGAATTTCATTTTGTGGTCAGTGAAAACAGCTTTCTGTGGTCAGTAACCTAGGGTCCTATACAAGCTGCGTTGCGGAGAACGCAGACGGAGTCATGGAATCCAGACATTAAATCGGAATTCAACAATATTCAAAAATGTATAGAATTTTGTAGAGAAATCAACTAAATGTATTGAACTTATTCAGAAATGCCTTACATTAGCCCAAGTTAATCATCTGACATGGACATAATACGTTACGGATTCTTATTTTCGCGCAAATTTGAAACAGCACAGGAATGCTCCTGTCTGTGTGTGCACGTTATGTCTACACTTTGTGTAGCCGATAGCGATGATGCTAATAATAACCTGGTAGAGATGGAAAGGCTTTCCCAAAAACCATCTCAATTAAATGTTGGCTACAAAGTACTCTATGCCTACTTGGCAGAATGATATTGTGATTATTTGCATCAGCAGGTAATTTGTTTTGCAACCTCTGAAATCACAGGAGCACTACAGAAAGACTGCTAAAACAAACAATCTCTTGCTCACTTGCATTTAAGTTGAACACCCCAAAATCAAAAAAAAAAAAATATATATATATATATATATATATATATATATTTTCCCCCAGACCTCAAAAGTGGTCTCTTGATGTGGTTTAACCTCTCTAGGTTAGGGGGCAGCATTCGGAATTTTGGATGAAAAGCATGCCCAAATTCAACGGACTGCTACTCGGGCCCAGAAGATATGATATGCATATAACTGGTAGATTTGGATAGAAAACACTCTAAAGTTTCCAAAACTGTTAAAAGTATCTGTGAGTATAACAGAACTGATTTCCATTCAGGAAGTAGTTTTATTTTTGGTTTTGTAGTTTTCTATTCAATGCCATTACAGTATTCATTGACTTAGGACTCCATTTACAGGTCCTATGCCTTCCACTAGATGTCAACAGTCTAGAAATAGTTTCAGGCTTGTATTCTTATAAATGAGGGAGTAAGACTAGTCTGAACGAGTGGACCCTAACTTGTCGCAGAGTTTTTTCAGGCACGTGTGCATTTCTTGTTTACCTTTTATATTGATGACGTTTTTGTCCGGTAGAAATATTATACATCATTTAGGCAAAAAAAACAAAAAACAACCTGAGGATTGAATATAAACATCGTTTGACATGTTTCTATGAACTTTACGGATACAATTTGGATTTTTTTGTCTGATTGTTTTGACTGAGTTTGAGCCTGTGGATTACTGAAGAAAATGAGCTAACAAAACAGAGGTTTTTGGATATAAAGAGACTTCATCGAACAAAAGGAACATTTATTGAGTAAATGAATGTCTTCTTATTGCAACCATATGAAGATCAAAGGTAAGGGATTAATTCTCTCTCTATTTCTGAGTTTTGTAACGCTTCTGCTTGGCTGGTTACTGTTTGTAATAATTTGTCAACTGGGCTGTGTTCTGGGTTAGGTATGCTTTCGCCGAAAAGCATTTTATAAATTTAACACTGTGGTAGGTTTAACGAGAAGTTAATCTTTAAACCTATGTAAAATATGTTTTGTTTTCTGAATTTTTATAATGAGCATTTCTGTAATTGAATTTGGCGCTCTGCAACCTCACTGGATGTTGGCCAGATCATACCCTAGAGCGGTTAAGCATTGTTGTGAACTTGTAAATAAATGGATGTTCTGTTCTTTAAAAAAAAAAAAATCATTAACAAGTGTGATTTTGAGAGAGAACCTAAAAAAACAGAAACCTGGAAAATGGGACTTGGGAAAAAATGTAACAAAAAAATAAAACTGATTTTATAGGGCCCTAGTAACCGTAGCCTTTTGTGATCATTATTTACAACCATTTGTGGTCAGTTACAACAGCCTCAATTAGCGTTACCTTTTCGGGTCGAACTCCCCCTGCGCGAACCGGACGGTCGGATCGGCCGCCTCCTCCACCGCGGCCTCCCCTTCCTCCACGGGCTCCCCCGCGCCCGCGCCCAGGGCGGCCCAGGTCTCCAAAGTTGATCTCCAGCTGGGCTGTGATGTCGTTGGCGGGCTTGCGGAAGTGGTGGTCCGGGCCGATTTCATCAGGGTTGCCCTGATGGAGGAGATTTGACTTTGTTTACATTTAGTCAGAGCTAGAGTTTTACATTTAGACAAGAGTCCACTCATGCAACCATGTAAACTCAAATAGCCAACATACTATTGTTCGACATAATTGAACTACTATGCCAATGTGTATGCATGTGTAGATGAAGGCTTGTTTTATCAGAACTGTCATGGGTTGAATATATGAAACAGGTACCTTGAACAAGGGGGTCAACTCTTCAATCTCCGGAGTATCAATCACAGCTGGTCTCTGCAACATCCAAGAGAAAGGACCAACAATAAGACCGAGCACTTTTGTAATGACAGCCTCATGGGGAGGGTTTTTATCTGGTTTGCATTACAATCTGGTTTATATCAGCCCTTTTGGTGGCTAATACAGAAACAAAACAATAAATCAATACCTTAAAGATGTGCATACTTCATTAGCGTTGATCAGTCAATAAGAATCAAACTTCTCTAATTGCAACTCCTTTTCAAACTTGAAACACAACAGTACAGCTAATCCTACACTTCTTGAACATTCACCAATATTAATTCAGTAGAGTATATCTGTAGATGTTTTGACTTCAGATAGATTTGAAATGAAAACAAATGATTTAAACGATTCAGTCACATCCTTAATCTAAAAAACACATACTTTGCTCAAATATAGGGTTGAAAAAAATAATGAAATGTTAAAAATACAACTAAATACAATGGCAAAACATAAAATATACATGACAGCGCAGCGATAGATAAGCAAACATTTTGCACAGTTTGTGTCACTTACATCTTTAGGCTTTTCGTCGCTGACATCTTCACTCTTGGACTTGTGCAGCATGTAGCCCTTGTTCCACTTGCTGTCGGCGCCCTCGTTGGGCTTGCGGATGTTAAACTCCACCTTGGCACGCTCCTTATCCTGCATGGCCTTCCATTCGTCCAGGGTCATCTCCTTGGGGCCCTCCTCCTTAGGTTCCTCTACTTCGTTCTCCCTGGAAGAGACGGAGACGCATCTGTTACTGCAAGCCATTAGCAGTCTGTTAGCTTTCCAATTGGGTTTGTCGTTTTAGATTTCTTCTAGATTGACTGTAGTGCTACGTGCGTTGTGGACCATGTGATGAATTGAACGTTGAGATCAGACTGAATGGAGCACCCTAGTGAACCAGTACAGTGATGTTAACTCCAAGAATAGGTTTCCCATGCAAAAATTTGATTTAACCTGTAAAAATAAAGGTTAAATGAAAAAGGAGAGAAATGAGTTGGTTGTCCCGTTTCAGTCAGAGCAGGAGTCCTGGGGTGTGTGGGGGGGGGGGTAACTGGACAAGTCCAGGAGGGTACTCACTTATTCTCAGAGTCAGCAGGGGTGTGTTCCACTCCCTCAGGGGTTTCCTCAGGGGCAGTAGTCTGTTCGGCATCAACACTGGGAACAGAAATTCAATTTATTCATCCCCTCTGGGGCAAAAGCAGAAATCAGTCAATATCAACAAAGCCAGGACTTCCTCCGTGTAGGACCTTGCACATAATGGGTCTGATCGGTCTCCATTTAAGGAAATAGGTTCGGATTTTTGGAACACCCACCTCGTTTCATCCTTGGGGTTTCCCCGGTTGTGAACACCACTCCCGCCACGCTTCTCCTCAGATTTCTGACTGTTGAGACAAACATGAAACCAAATGCACTACCATCACTAGTCACAGAGCATCTGAAGATCAAATCCCCCCCCCAAAAAAAATCCTTTGAGGACTCGGAGCAGAAATGACTCACGGTTTGTCGCCACTGCTGTGTCTGTCGAAGTCCCGTTTGCCGCGGGAGTCGAAGCTGTCGCCCCGGCCCATGCCCCGTCCCCGTCCACCACGCCCAGCACGGCTGCCACCACGCCCTCTGGGGGGCCGGTCTCCTAGAGGCCTGATGAGGGACACACACACAGACTTTGCATCAAGGAGGGCAGATAGGATCAGCTCAGAACTTTGAATAATACTTTATTGAAAGTTAAAAATAAAAAAACATGCAAGGATAGGTATGATTTCAATTTAGACTTTTTTTCTTCACACCACAGTCAAAGTCTGGTGCCACCTGACATTGTCATTTACTACAGCAATTACTCACTTGTCTGCAGAGAACTCTCCTCTTTCTCCACCGTCGGGCTTGTCCTCAAGGGGTTTGTCGAAGCGGCGCTCGCGTGGGGGTCTCCTGTTGTCCGGCCTCCTGTCGCCGGTGGGCCGGCCCTCCCCCTGCCCACCCTGGGTGCCAGGCTGGCCCTGCTGGTCCGGCCTTCGGCCCACCCGCCTGATAACTGCTACCACAACAACACATGGAGGCTTTAGATGTGGCCAATCACTCAGCATTGGCCAGAGATGACTACAGAGAAATGAAAAGGGTTGTGCAGTGAAAAATCCCATGAACATTCACCACTCTTTATCATCAATAATACCTTTTGATTAAAACATGTTTTGGTCTGATAATGGGTGTTGGAGCCAAATAATGTGTAACCAAAAAGTATAATACAACCAAGAGTGGTATAATGCGCTGGTGTCTAGACTAGAGACGAATTGCACGAGGAGCTTCAAGTAAGCATTTAACATGAAATATGGGTCAGTTGTCAGCAAATGTGTTAGCTAATCAGCTTGTCTGGTATGACCTATCTCATGAGGGTGTGGAGTGTTAGCTACACCCTGTCGTGGTTTATTACTTTGACAGCATGCACTCTTGACTCAAGGCAGACACGCCTGCTTTCAGTGCATGTAGGCATGGTATTTATATTTGTGTAGTTGAGGACATCTGGCCAAATCACTTGTTTACAAAAAAAATACAGCGCATGCACGTAGACGAAATCCTAGTAACTTAGCTAGTAATTCAGCAAACTAGCTAACGAAAGTAGCTAAGATGATCTGTTTGGAAATGCTTCTGCAAAGATAAAACGCCAGCACGTTCTGTCAACGACTGTCACAACACGTTACTGCACAAACCGTTTGAACCAACAACACAAAACAGTGCTAACTATGTATTAACTAGATCAATTAAACGGTGCAAGGTTTTCTACCTGTGTTTGCCTGTTTCTACCAAAATGCTGGAACAACAACAAGCATGGGACTTTGGTTGGCTAGCTACCTACCCAATGATGTACTTGCATGATAACGCACGGGCCTTGACGTTAAACTCGAGATTTTTTTTTTTTATACAGTTTAGTCGCATCAGTGTTTTGAAGAATAGCTAACGTTAGCTAACTGCGCAGCAAACATGCCCCGCAAATCCTAGACGAGCCAGCTACCTTTTTGCTCCGCAAAGAAATACGTTATCTAATTCATATACATGCCCACCAAACTCGAGCTTTTTCATGACAAACACATTTTACTGCGCAACTACCACTGGAGTATCATCTACAAACAATCCACATCCTGCAGGTGGAATTCATATCTGCGAAAGGATAGCATGAGTGCACTGTTGGGTGATATACAGTACATATCCAATGCATGATTAACCTGTCCAATAATCATGCATTGGATATGTGCATGTTTGCAGTGGGTTCTTTTGCCGTCTAAATTGATCACAACAGGACAGGTACCATGTTGACCCTCATCATGTTGTTGTTACCAAGCTGGCTAGGTTTTTGCAGGTTTTGAAATATAAAATAAAAAAACGCAATACCAACGTGTGAGTGTGAACCTTACCTTCTTTCTTCGGAGGTACTGGAGCCTGAGTTTCATCTTTTTTGTCAAGGAGCGGATTCTTCCTGTCCTTCTGTGACTCTTTCTTGGGCTGCTTGGCAGCTTGGGCTGCAGACTTGGTGATACTAGCTGCGGCCGCCTCTTTCTTCTTGTTCTCCGCCGCCTTTAACACCTCGAACGGATCTGATTCATCATCCAATAGCTGGTCAAACCGATTCGTTACGACGCAGCCGAAGCCTTCTTGCAGTTGTCCGGGCATGATGGCGCCCCTTCAGCGGGATTTACCTCCGATTCTACGAGGCTGGCTGCGAACAATTCGCTAGATACTGCCACAAGATGGCTGGGAAATGTACCCCTTCTCTTCCGGTGCGAGGAATATCCGGGACATTCAGTAGTGCGCCATATGATATGGGGTATGTACTTATCTTGCCAAGCAGGGTGTCACAATATGCTGTTTGTAAACACATGCACATTTTCTCACGTGTCAGAAGGTGATAACGGTTGAATTATTCCTATATCGCATTAGCCATGACATATAATTGCTACGTTAATTGACAAAAACAAAATGCCTATGCGCTGTAGGTCGGTAACAATAAATATACTGATGACCAATAAAAACCTTTATTGCCTTATTGTTTAGAAAGGAATAATAAATATCCAATATGCAGTTAATGCTTTTCAGGAAATGTAGACAGTGAGGGGAAGAGGGGACCTTTTTCCAAGTGAAGCATTTCCAAATCCCAATATTCAGCAGCTCTCTCTGTGTGTTCTGAAGATTAAGGAGGATTTGTAGGTTTATAAAAGGCAGAAAACAAACGTGTGTGTAGAGGGCAGGCAGGGAAATGTTGTGAACAGCTGGTAGTGTCATGCAGCTGTCTATTTACAAGCATTTCACTACACCCGCAATAGCATCTGCTAAATATGTGTGTGACCAATACAATTTGAGTTGATTTGATCTGACTAGTCACTTCTCTGTAACCTATCAGTGGGAAGTTTGGGAACTCAACCATCCAGCCAAACACAGCTGTTGGCGACAAGGTCACATATTGGATGCCATGTTAATTTAGCTTTTATAATATTCTATTCTATGAATACAATATCCTTGTAATAGTTTAGCCCCTGTAGAAGGAATCATATTATTTGTTTGTACATAAGTCTACGACAGAGTTTTAATGCATGTGCAAGACACTCACATGACTCAACTGTGACAAAGCAATTTGGCAAGCAAATGCCTCTCCTCATAACGCCCTAAAGTGGTGTCAGTGAAATGTGTGCCATGTACGATAACGGTGACATTATAAGCATCTTGCACCAATAAACTTGGAAGTATCCATGTCATGTTGGAACTGGCATTATATCCTATGTGCTACTGTATTTCTCTTTAGACCTACAGTACAATATGACTCACATTTGACCTGAGACCCATTTTAGTAGTGGGATATTACTCCTATATTAGCCTCATTGTTCAAAATACTGTTGCATTTGGTGTGAGTGACACTATCCATCACCACATCATCTTTTATGAATGAAGTGACATAACAAAAGGAACACATAAGATAGAGATAATTGGTGTGGGCCTAAGGCAAACCACACCACCCAAATAACCCTAATCATGGTTTGTAAGGCTGTGTGTGTGTGTAACATGATACAGGTATCAGGTAAAAACAGGGCGGGTGTCTTTGTTACACCAGTAAACTGGGCCTACACAGCTCACATGCTCTGCAATACAGACAAGACCATCTGCTGTTGCCCTGTTGTTGAACAATTCAGCCAATGAAATATCCATTTGAACACATTCTAATTGGGAAATGTTGATTTTAGACTGAAATAAAATTGGCAATGATTAGACTTTTGACTACATACTGTGCCTTCAGAAAGTATTCAAACTCTTGACTTATTCCACATTTTGTTGTGTTACAGCCTGAATAAAAATGGATGAAATAGTTTTGGTTTTCTCTCACACATCTACTACACACAATACCCTATAATGACAAAGTGAAACCATGTTTTTAGATTTGTTTTTGCACATTTCTTGAAAATTAAATACAGAAATATCTCATTTACATAAGTATTCACATCCGAGTCAATACTTTGTAGAAACACCTTTGGCAGCGATGACTGCTGTGATTATTTCTGGGTAAGCACTTTCCACACCTGGTTTGTGCAACATTTGGCCATTATAATAGTTTCAACATTCTTCACGCTCTGTCAAGTTGGTTGTTAATCATTGCTAGACAACCATTTTCAGGTCTTGCCATAGATTTTCAAGTACAAATCTTGCCATAGATTTGACAGTTATGTCAAAACTGTTACTCAGCCACTCAAAGATTCACTGTCTTCTTGGTAAGCAACTCTGGTGTAGATTTGGCCTTAAGTGTTAGGTTATTGTCCTGCTGAAAGGAAAATTCATCTCCCATTGTCTGGTGGAAAGCAGGCAGAACCAGGTTTTCCTCCAGAATTTTGCCTGTGCTTAGATCCATTCCGTTGATGTTTTATCCTGAAAAACTCCCCAGTCCTTAACAATTACAAGAATACCCATGACATAATCAGCCACCATTATGATTGAAAATGTTGAGTGGTACTCAGTAATGTGTTGTGTTTGGTGCAAATCCAATACAACACTTTATGTTCAGGACAAAGAGTTAATTGCTTTGACACATTTTTTGCAGTACTACTTTAATGCCCTGTTGCAAACAGGATGCATGTTTTGGAATATTTTTCATTCTGTCAATTAGATTATTATTGTTGAGTAACTACAATGTTGCTGATCCATCGTCAGTTTTATCCTATCACAGCCATCCCGGGAGGGATGTCCTTGTCTCATTAGCGACTCCTGTGGTGGGCAGGGTGCATGCACGCTGACACGGTCGCCAGGTGTATGGTGTTTTCTCCGACACATTGGTGTGGCTGGCTTCTGGGATAAGCAGGTATTGTGTCAAGAAGCGGGGTCGTGTTTCGGAGGACAGACGGCCCTCAACCTTCACCTCTCCCTAGTCCGTATGGGAGTTGCAGCGATGGGACAAGACTACATACAACTACAAATTGGGGAGAGAAAAAAAATAATAAAAAAAAATAAACATTATTTGTAGTGACTGGGTGTATTGATACACCATCCAAAGTGTAATTAACAACTTCACCATGCTCAAAGGGATATGCAATGTCTGATTTTGTACCCATCTACCAATAGGTGCCCTTCTTTGCGAGGCATTCAAAAACCTCCCTGGTCTTTGTGGTTCAATCTGTTTGAAATTCACTGCTCGACTGAATGTACAGAGATGAGATATTCATAAAAATAAAAATAAATGTTCAACACTATTATTGCACATATGCAACTTATTAAGTGACTTCTAAAGCAAGATCTTACTCCAAACATATTTAGGCTTGCCATAACAAAGGGGTTGAATACTTACTGACTCCAGCTTTTCATTTTTTATTCATTTGTAAACATTTCTATAAACATAATTCCACTTTGACATTATAGGGTATTGTGTGACACTCTCTCAATTTAGTCATTTTTAAATTCAGTCTACAACACAACAAAATGTGGAAAAAGTTTCTAAAGGCACTGCAGATAAGAACACGTCAGAAATTGAACCAAAGTCAACATTAGCTTGAAGAGTGGTGGCGTCAAATCAACTTTTCATTCAAACAAGCTACACATAAATGCAAAGAAATCTTTCATTTCAATAAAAGTTCAATGGCTCACAACTCTTCATCTTACCAAGCAAACACAAAGGAGTGCTTTGCCTAGTTCTGGTCAGTTATTGCTATTTGTGCTTGATAATTCACAAACGCTCTTGACAGTTTACCACATTTAGCTCCTTGAGTTAGCAGCAGGAATGTACAGGCTTGTTTCTGAGACATTAACAAATGTCCATGAACCATTTCAGGTGTATCAGTTTCAGTTTTAGCATTTGCTTTTAGTGTTCCAGTATTTTCAGTGGATTTCAGTATTCAAGTTGCAGTCTCTGTTTTAATATATTCTTTCAACCATATTTTAATCTACTTGAGTGCCTACTGTACATGTTCCTGTCATAGTCACAAAAGGAACAGCACTCATGTAGCCTAGCTAGCGTACACTAACCAAGATCAAATTATGAAGTGCTTGAAAATGGGGAAACCTCTACTCAACTAGGGAGGCTATTGAAAATGGTGGCTGATAAAAAGTCAATGCAAACAGATGATTCTATAGAGTATTCACTCAAATAGAGAGACATTATTCAAACCACTACTAGTCCCTCATGGCTATGGTCAACTTATACAGAGAATACCATCTCTTCATTCACACGGAGTAAAACACACTGAATAAAACAGTTTCGTTTATATACATTGCTTTCGGAAAGTATTCAGACCCCTCGACTTTTTCCACATTTTGTTCGGGTTACAGCCTTATTCTAAAATTGATTTTTTTTAAAAAATTACCCTCAATCTACACACAATTCCCCATAATCACCAAGCAAAAACAGGTTTTTAGATTTTTTTTGCTAATTAAAATATCATATTTACATAAGTATTCAGACCCTTTAGTCAGTACTTTGTTGATGCACCTTTGGCAGAAATTACAGCCTCGAGTCTTCTTGGGTATGACGCTACAAGCTTTGCACATCTGTATTTGGGGAGTTTCTACAATTCTTCTGTTCAGATCCTCTCAAGCTCTGTCAAGTTGGATGGGGAGCATTGCTGCACGTCTATTTTCAGGTCTCTCCAGAGATATTCGATCGGGTTCATCCAGACATAACGCTTGGCATTCAGGCCAAAGAGTTCAATTTTAGTTTCATCAGACCAGAGAATCATGTTTCTCATGTTCTGAGAGTCTTTAGGTGACATTTGGCAAACTCAAAGCAGGCTGTCATGTGCCTTTTACTGAGGAGTGGCTTCCGTCTGGGCACTCTACCATCAAGGCCTGATTGGTGGAGTGCTGCATAGATGGTTGTCCTTCTGGAAGTTTCTCCCATCTCCACAGACGAACTCTGGAGCTCTGTCAGAGTGAGCATCAGGTTCTTGGTCACCTCCCTGACCAAGGCCATTCTCCCCCTATTGCTCAGTTTGGCCGGGCAGCCAGCTCTAGGAAGAGTCTTGGTGGTTTCAAACTTTTTCTATTTAAGAATGATGGAGGCCACTGTGTTCTTGGGGACCTTCAATGCTGCAGAAATGTTTTGGTACCCTTCCCCAGATCTGTGCCTTGACACAATCCTGTCTCGGAGCTCTACAGACAATTCCTTTAATCTTGTGGCTTGGTTTTTGCTCTGACATGCACTGTCAACTGTGGGACCTTATATAGACAGGTGTTTGCCTTTCCAAATCAAGACCAATCAATTTAATTTACCACAGGCAGACTCCAATCAAGTTATAAAATCTCAAGGATGATCAATGGAAACAGGATGCACTGGAGCTCAATTTTGAGTCACATAGCAAAGGGTCTGAATACTTATGTAAATAAGTTATTCGTTTTAATTTTTTTATACATTTGCAAAAAATCTGTTTTCACTTTGTCATTATGGTGTAGATTGCTGAGATTTTTTTAAACGTAACAAAATTATATATTATATGCTATAGAATAAAAGTTGTATGATTAGGCCTAAACTAGTTAGTAAAGGAGAATAGCCATACAAAATACTACTCTGTCTGGTTGAGGTACTTTTTGTAGGCTTGTTTATTGTCATCCTCTTCTTTCAATCTCTTACGAGCAGATTTTTCCATTTCCAGCAGTTTCACATAAAGGGCCTCTGACATGTCGTCATCAATGTCCATCTAAAAAAACAGAAAACACCAAAGTCATGAGAAAAAGGCTAGATAACAAACACTTTTTTTTCTATCAAATAACATTGACTTAAAACCCCTTTTAAATGTTTATTTAACTAGGCAAGTCAGTTAAGAACAAATTCTTATTTACAAGGACAGCCTACGTGGGTTAATTGCCTTGTTCAGGGCCAGAACGACAGACCTGGTCAGCTCGGGGATTCGATCTAGCAACCTTTCGGTTACTGGCCCAACGCTTTAACCACTAGGCTACCCTGCCGCCCCAAAAGCAAGAACAACCCTATTAGACCGAAACAGCAATATAGAATCTGTTCACAACTTTAATATTACAGATGCTTATCTTGGGGCCTAGCTTTCTATCGTGTTTGCTTACTGTCTTTTGAATATGATTTGGTGCGTGTGTGTGTGGGGGGGGGGGATATTATTAAATGAGGACTGTGAAAGACACACTCACTTGTCGAGGCTGCGTGTAGTTGCTCCCGATGCCTGACGTCAAACTGTGATACTTTGCCCTCGGATCCAGGGACTCAGTTTTTTTCAGAAACAGCGAGTGCTATTAAAAGGCAGGATGACATATCAGATTATGAAATATGACTCAGATGTGTTATCTAAACATTTCAAGCTGTTGAGAGTGACATTTTCAACCGTAAAAGCATCTTCCGGGTAAACATCGGGTAAACACACAAAAACCATCAGATAAGCATGGCTAGAGTGATAATGCAGTAATACTACGAATATACCTCAATGTTTGTTGTAAGGACGCAGTGGTAATTAACTGTAAAATACTAAGAAAATACTCATTTCATATTTAAATATTCTTATGCTGTAAAATATCGAATAATTGCCAAAACAGATCAAAGATGCAGAATGTAAAAACAAGTTAATTGATGGTAACATTACATAAAAAAAGACGATACACGTTCGGTTACCCGGACACAGATTCTGCTTTTTAGTTCAGGAATAAGCTTTTGACCTGTAACCAGGAAACCAGCCCATAAATATGCACAATATTAGATGTTAATATGTAAATAATACATATCTGAACTGTTTAGATTGGTTTCTGAGAGGCATACCAATGCTCCAGCTCCATTGTGCGGTGTCAGTGTGAACGTGTTGGTGAAGATTCGTATCTGTTCATGAAGACAAACATGTTGAGTAACAATACAAGTTGTACAAATGCAATTTTCTGATGATATCACAAGACCACAACAAATTATATCAAAACAGTAAAAGACTGAAGAGTAAAAAAACAACTTACAAGATACATGATGGGCATGATGAGGGTCCAGAAGAAGGAGGGGAGGATGCCATAGGTAAGATTGGTCATCACCAGCCCTGGACAAATCACTGATGAATACAGCCCCTGTCAATCGTGTAGAAAAAAATGATCATTATTGATTATCTGATACATGTACTGACTTTTGAGGTAGAGTTTGACTAAATATAAAATGTCATGCAATTTGACATTATGAACAAAGAGAGGGGGCAGCATTCACAATTCCATTAGGATCTAGCATAGACAATCCAGTCTCTCACCAGGCCATGACCCAGAATGGACCCACCACAACCCACCAGTTGCTCCTGAATTATGATTAAGGGAAAATCGTAGTTCACAGACGCGATAGTCCGGCATCCCATTGTGACATAGCTACGCTTCTCTTGAGACCAACATCCGTGGGGGACGCACAGCCCGAACGCGTACCTTCCACAAATCCCAACCAATGAGACTCCGGTACGCGTCCTCTATTCATTTGAACGTGTTGACAGTTGGAGAAATTGCTCGAGTTGCTCTGAGAATGTGAAAAGTAAGCCAACTGAATAAGTGTGTACCTAACCTAGTACACATCTCTTGCAAGGATCCAAAATGGATCTGCCACAACCCACCAGTGGCTCATAGCCCAATACTGCCATGTGTAACTGAGTAAACATGTTGGCTCACCTGGCTGTTGTTGTGTCTGTTGAGGGCAAGGCTGATGAGGTCGGAGGCATACTTGGAGGACGCGTAGGGCTCGGTCCCCAGTCTGTGCTGGACATCGTCTAGACTGAAGGCCGAGCGTCTGGCATTGCTGGACGAAGTCCACACTACCCGGGAGGTCTGACCAGACTGGCAAAGGATAGAGTCTAGCTCCCTGACCTGGAACATAGAGACGGAAAGTATGACAATGTTTGAAGGGGCAGATAACCTGGACCAATGAGACAGCTGGGCTCCAGACTGTGACTATTTAATCGCATTTTGCGACCCTTTGACACCGCATTGGTGCGAGCTACACTAAAAACGTCCTATTTTTTAGGAGGCTAAAACCATGAGTTGGTCAAACAGTAAATTGTCATTATTCCTATAATGAAAGTCTCCATCCTGCCCCTGTACCTGGCCTGCTGCTGTGTCGCGCGAGCCACTGCTTTCCCGGAGTAAAAAATGCTCCGGAAGAAGAAGAAAAGTTTTCTGATTGTATAACATTTAAAAATCCAATTGCGGGGAAAACAGGGGGACAATTAGGCAATGCGAGCATGGGCAAGGGAGTGTGAACAGTGCGGAACCTAAGTTGGGGAAAGCTTAACTTTCGCATAATACTCTGTGATATCGCGGCACTATTGAACAATCGAAGTTCACTGTAGCTTCCAGCCCCTACTGGATTGCTAGCACCGGTACGCGTCCTCTATTCATAATTTAGGCTAATAACAGAACTCAATCACTGTTTGAAAGAAAACGTTCAATGCATGGCTGAGCACGTATTGCGTAGACCTAGGCGATATCAGATATATTTCTTCTTTCTTTGCATTAAAAAAATGTGGCCTTTTAAACCCATTTCATGCAATTCTACTACATTTTATATGACTGGAGACATTAGCAGAATATTTTTTAATACAACAAATTACAAGGTAGCCTACTCTGCTGACACTGACAAACAGATCAATAAAAATGACGTTGTCCATATAATAGGCCTACAAGAAGGGGAGACAAATAGAATATGACGTCCATCTAGTCTCTTCATTGTCTTATCTTTACAGCAATGACCATTGGCTTTCCAAACTATGTTTTCTATATAATATAATTTTGGCAATTTAATTCAATTTACTTTAGGGAAAGCTTAGCTTCCCCTAGTCTTATGGACGTACTGCCTATGCCTGCATATTAAAAAAACATAACTGCACATAACCTCCATTTGCTATGTTTAGGCTACGGATTACATTTTTTTTGTGGGCCATTCAAATAAAAAATAATGCCAACACATACATTCCCGTTCAAAAGTTTGGGGTCAATTTGAAATATCCTTGTTTTTTAAAGAAAAACAGTCATTTACAACATTAACAATGTCTACACTGTATTTCTGATCAATTTGATGTTATTTTAAATGGACAAAAAAAAGGCTTTTCTTTCAAAAACAAGGACATTTCTATGTGACCCCAAACTTTTGAACCGTAGCATATATTAGTAGGCTATACGTAAAGACCAGATTAAAGATTAAGAATAGTCTGATGGGTGTGAATATTATCAAGTGCTTGTCAAATTGTGAATGAGAGACTGATGAAGTGTGTGCAGCCTGCGCAAGAAATAGAGCAGAGCTTATGCCTCTTATCACTTGTCACGGCTGGCTGAAGGACTGGACCAAGGTGCAGCATGGGAAGCGTACATTTGAACTTTATTTTAAAATGACGTCGACAAAACGAAGAACAAAAAAAACAACCGTGAAGCTTTGGGCTATGTTCCCTGAACAACTACAAAGTATCTTCTCACAAAACAGGTGGGGGAAAAGGCTTCCTAAGTATGGTTCTGAGAACCATACCAGGCCAGGACATAGAAATACAAAACATAGAAAATAGGACATAGAATGCCCACCCTAGTCCCACCCTGGTATAACCAAAATAGAGAATAAAAAGCCTCTCTGTGGCCAGGGCGTGACATCATTAGAGTCGCATCATGCAGCCTTAGAATGTATAAAAAAAATCTAAACACATAGCCTAACATTTGTATCACAACTAAATTTCTATAAATAACTAAATAAAGCATTTAGGAGGAACTGTTTCTTTGTTAACCACTCAACACAGAATAGATGCAGTCCCTCTGAAATTATTTGAAGCCTACCCTTTATATTTTATTTAGGAACACTACATGACCAAAAGAATGTGGACACCTGCTCGTTGAACATATCATTCCAAAATCCTGGGCAGTAACATGGAGTTGGTTAACCCTTTGCTGCTATAACAGCCTCCATGTTGGAACATTGCTGTGGGGACTTGTTTCCATTCAGACACAAGAGAATAGGTGAGGTCGGGCACTGATTTTGGGCGATTAGAACAGACTTGCAGTCGGCATTCGATGGGGTTGAGGTCAGGGCTCTGTGCAGGCCAGTCAAGTTCTTCCACACCGATCGACAAAACATTTCTGTTTGGACCTCACTTTGTGCACAGGGGCATTGTCATACTGAAACTGTTGCCACAAAGTTGGAAGCACAGAATCGTCTAGAATGACATTGTATGCTGTAGCGTTAAGATTTCCCTTCACTGGAACTATAGGTCTAGACCGAACCATGAAAAACAGCCCCAGACCATATTCCTCCTCCACCAAACTTTACAGTTAACACGATGAATTCGGGCAGGTAGCGTTCTCCTGGCATCCACCAAACCCAGATTCGTCCGTCAGACTGGCAGACGGTGTAGCTGATTTATCACTTTTCCACTGCTCCAGAATCCAATGGCGGCAAGCTTTACAACACTCCAGCCAACGTTTGGCAATGCGCTTGGTGATCTTAGGCTTATCGGCCATGGAAACTCATTTCATGAAGCTCCTGACAAACAGTTACTGTGCTGACGTTGCTTCCAGAGGCAGTTCGTGAGTGCTGCAACCTAGTTTATATACCTGTCAGCAACAGGTGTGGCTGAAATAGCCGAATCCACTAATTTGATGGGGTGTCCACATATACAGTGGGGCAAAAAAGTATTTAGTCAGCCACCAATTGTGCAAGTTCTCCCACTTAAAAAGATGAGGCCTTTAATTTTCATCATAGGTTCACTTCAACTATGACAGACAAAATGAGGGGGAAAAAAATCCAGAAAATCACATTGTAGGATTTTTTATGAATTTATTTGCAAATTATGGTGGAAAATAAGTATTTTTAGGTGGGAGAACTGGTTGATCGATTTGGAGAAATCAATCCCGTCATGATCTGGGGCGGTGTGTCACAGCATCATCGGACTGAGCTTGTTGTTATTGCAGGCAAGCTCAACACTGTGCGTTACAGGGAAGACATCCTCCTCCCTCATGTGGTACCCTTCCTGCAGGCTCATGCTGTCCTGACAATGCTACCAGCCATACTGCTCGTTCTGTGCGTGATTTCCTGCAAGACAGCAATGTCAGTGTTCTGCCATGGCCAACGAAGAGCCTGGATCTCAATCCCATTGAGCACGTCTGGGACCTGTTGGATCGGAGGTTGAGGGCTAGGGCCATTCCCCCAGAAATGTCCGGGAACTTGGAGGTGCCTTGGTAGAAGAGTGGGGTAATATCTCACAGGAAGAACTGGCAAATCTGGTGCAGTCCATGAGGAGGAGATGCATTGCAGTACTTAATGCAGTTGGTGGCCACACCAGATACTGACTATTACTTTTGATTTTGACCCCCCCTTTGTTCAGGGACACATTATTCAATTTCTGTTAGTCACATGTCTGTGGAACTTGTTCAGTTTACATCTCAGTTGTTTAATCTTGTTATGTTCATACAAATATTTACACATGAAGTTTGCTGAAAATAAACGCAGTTGAGTTCATCATGTTTCTTTAGACCTGTCTAAAATAAATAATAGATTTATTGTGATGGTGTGGGCTATATTAAATGGATTTATTAAACTTAAATGTCTTTATGTAGATGTTCCCAAGGTCCGCATCAATGGCTTGTAGGCTATGCGTGAAAGCCAGGAGATGCTAAATGTGTTTATGTTAATTAACGGTTAATTACCATGAGATTGGCAGCTATTTGCATGGCAATCACCGACTGACAAAATGTAATGACCGCCACAGCCCTATTACCATCCCAGTAATGATACCAATTTGTTACGATTGCGTGACGCTGCAAAATAATTGTGTGCGACCAAATCATGGGCTGTTGTCACAAACTGAAAAACTTGGAAAATCTTAGTCTGGAGACCCGGACAGGTAAGATTACTCTCTCATATATGGTAGGTTTAATTTGGACTTTTTTTGTCTTTGTGTCTTGTGGAAAATGAATAAAATAAGTTTTCAATTGGGAATCAAGAAATATGATGAGTGAAATTACCCCAAGAACTGTACATGAAAGTAAACATTGCTAATGAATGCCTGGTTTGACCTGCAAGGCTCTGGAGCAACGAACCGCCCTTGCTGTCTCTGCCTGGCCGGTTCCCCTCTTTCCACTGGGATTCTCTGCCTCTAACCCTATTACAGGGGCTGAGTCACTGGCTTGCTGGGGCTCTCTCATGCCGTCCCTGGAGGGGGTGCGTCACCTGAGTGGGTTGATTCACTGTTGTGGTCATCCTGTCTGGGTTGGCGCCCCCCCCCTTGGGTTGTGCCGTGGCGGAGATCTTTGTGGGCTATACTCAGCCATGTCTCAGGATGGTAAGTTGGTGGTTGAAGATATTGGCAAAGTGGGTGGGGTTATATCCTTCCTGTTTGGCCCTGTCCGGGGGTGTCCTCGGATGGGGCCACAGTGTCTCCTGACCCCTCCTGTCTCAGCCTCCAGTATTTATGCTGCAGTAGTTTATGTGTCGGGGGGCTGGGGTCAGTTTGTTATATCTGGAGTACTTCTCCTGTCCTATTCGGTGTCCTGTGTGAATCTAAGTGTGCGTTCTCTAATTCTCTCCTTCTCTCTTTCTTTCTCTCTCTCGGAGGACCTGAGCCCTAGGACCATGCCCCAGGACTACCTGACATGATGACTCCTTGCTGTCCCCAGTCCACCTGGCCATGCTGCTGTTCCAGTTTCAACTGACCTGAGCCCTAGGACCATGCCCCAGGACTACCTGACATGATGACTCCTTGCTGTCCCCAGTCCACCCGGCCATGCTGCTGCTCCAGTTTCAACTTCCACCTGACTGTGCTGCTGCTCCAGTTTCAACTGTTCTGCCTTATTATTATTCGACCATGCTGGTCATTTATGAACATTTGAACATCTTCGCCATGTTCTGTTATAATCTCCACTCGGCACAGCCAGAAGAGGACTGGCCACCCCACATAGCCTGGTTCCTCTCTAGGTTTCTTCCTAGGTATTGGCCTTTCTAGGGAGTTTTTCCTAGCCACCGTGCTTCTACACCTGCATTGCTTGCTGTTTGGGGTTTTAGGCTGGGTTTCTGTACAGCACTTTGAGATATCAGCTGATGTACGAAGGGCTATATAAATAAATTTTATTTGATTTGATTTGATTGAATTCCAGCCCTTGCCTGTCATCTGTCGTGTCCTATCATTGAGACTGTCTAATGCCAGTCCAAGGGACTAGAGAGTAAGGTGCATGGACGGTACAGCATGGAAACAAAATGGACCAGATAGAAACAAACGTTTAATAGTTAATGGCATGAGTCTCTAGAGGTTACTACCTGTTACAGTGAGCTTGGTATCATTTTCTCTGTGGTTCTGAAAAGTAGATGAGTTTTTAAAGTTTCCAATACCTTTGTGCTTTTCCTTTAACAAAGGGGCCAACTCAAAAAGCAACTTATCTAGTTGAAAATGGCCAATGTGGCATCAATAGTAGTCCCAAAATTGACACACAAAAAAAGTGTAAGTAGGAGAACTTGTCATAATGTCAGTGTTCTCCAAAAAATAGTTGTGAGATTGAAGGAATCCTGGAAGTCACAGTTTTCCTTGGGTTGGCTTTAGATTTCAATCATGCCTACATGCCTACTCCGAGACCGCTACTTTGCAGCACCCCAAAAAATATATCATTGATTAGGAGCCCATCAGCACATGACCCGGCATTTGCAAAGCCATTAGTCACGCAATCCCTTGTTGAAAGTAAAGTGGCTGTATGGGATATTTTAACTATGGTGAGTAAAGAGGAACACACAACCAACATAACACACGTACATCATACCAAAACCTCAACACAACTCTCGTTATTGCTTCTAACATTTCTTAATAAGGACATGGAAAAGCGAGGCGAAATCAGTGAGTTCAGCCCACCGTTACGTTTTTCCTCACCATGTGACCATGAAACCTGACCAAGGAAAACTCCAGGCCCTATCCCTTAGTTGTAACAGGGGACCGGGTCAGGTTACGTAGGTAAGAAAAAACACGTGGCACTAACTAGCTTATGTTTTAATTTCCAGGCTCCGTTTCCATTTGAAACAAACCTCTCTGTGTTGAGAAACATTACGATACGATAGGATAAAATAAGATAAGTGACTTACCAGCACAAAGTGTCCAAACAGGTTTGTGGCGAACACTTCCTGTAGTCCATCTTTGTTGACACGGTCCTGCTGGGTCAGGAGGCCCTCTGCTGTGGCAAACATTTTGACGACGTTGCTGCAGCACAAAGATGACATCACATCAGAGCACAGGGCAACGCTAAACACTTACTAGACATATATATCTGAAGGGTTAAGTTCAAACTTTTTCAGGGGGTCAAATGGAAACGGATTTGTACTTGGAGTCTAGTTGAGAGAGAAGTAAAGGTGCCTGGAAGAACCTTATGGGTTGCCACACTGGTGGAACCTTTCCAATTCAAAGAGGTTCCTCGAGGAACCCCTCTGAAAAGGAACTTCGATGAACCCCTGTGTAAAGTTTAAAACCAGAACCTTTTTGTCATATGATGGGTTAAATTTGGAACTTTTTAAATAAATTATTGTAGAGATGACAGCCTATCAGATTGAAGATGTGGCATATTGGCAGTGTGGATTTTTGGCCACCCATTAGGGTAAATGTCATTATGTTATGTTTCTACACTGCAAATGTCACGACTCCGACCGAAGGACACTCCCCTTCCCGTTCGGGTGGCGCTCGGCGGTCGTCGTCGCCGGCCTACTAGCTGCTACTGATTATTTCCTCCCCCTCCATGTGTTGATTGTGTGCACCTGTTTTGTGTTAGGTAGTAGGCTTTATTCGTCAGCCGGCCCGCAGGGTTCCTTCCATTAATTATTGTGATCGTCTGTTTGGTGTACTTATGTGCACGTCTATGGGTTTTGTGTTTTCCCATTTTGTGGTTTTTCCCTGGACAGTTTAAGTCCCCCTGTTTGGGGCATTTGTTTGTTCAGTACGCCCTGTGTGTTTGTAAGGGTTGGCTTATGTTCAGCATTTTCTCAGTGCATTAAAATAGCACTCCCCTGAACTCTCTGCTTCCTGCGCCTGACTCCTCACCCACTACACTCAGACCGTTACAGCAAATTTAAACTTTCCTTTAATATTTATGCAGATTACATATTAAAATATAATATTAACATTGCTGATTACACATAGTAATACGAATTTATTTAATTTAACTAGGCAAATCAGTTAACTTCTCTAGAGTAGGGGGCAGCATTTGGAATTTTGGATGAAAAGCATGCCCAAATTAAACTGCCTTCTACTCAGGCCCAGAAGATAGGAAATGCATATAATTAGTAGATTTGGATAGAAAACACTCTAAAAAGTTTCCAAAACTGTTAAAATAATGTCTGAGTATAACAGAACTGATTTGGCAGGCGAAAACCTGAGATAAATCAATTCAGGATGTAGGAAGTTTTTGTTTCTATTCAATGCCATTACAGTATCCATTGACTTAGGACTCAAATTGCAGTTCCCATGCCTTCCACTAGATGTCAACAGTCTTTAGAAATTGTTTCAGGCTTGTATTCTGAAAAATGAGGGAGAGCGGTTGTTGTAGAAAGTCGTTTATCAAATATAACACTTGCAAGAACTTGTGAATTCAATATAGGCTTTTAAGACAAAATATCAGAAGCCGAGCTGGTCCGCGGAACAACTCCCTTCCCTGAGCTCTGGCTCTGTATTTATACACACATAACATATGAGTCCATCCTACATGTAAATGTGGTCCATCCGCCACCATTATCTTTCAATCTGTCCATCCGGCTTGTTCATCTTTGCTCTTCAGTATTTTTTTTATCCCTATATGTATCTTTTGCACCCACACGGTCTGAATGAGTGGACCCTGCTGTGTCGCAGAGCTTTTTCATGCGCATGACCGAGAGAGTGCCTTTCTTGTTTACCTTTTATATTGACGACGTTATTGTCCGGTTGAAATATTATCGATTATTTAAGCTAAAAACAACCTGAGGATGAATATAAACATAGTTTGACATGTTTCTATGAACTTTACGGATACAATTTGGACTTTTGTCTCCCTGTTGTGACTGCGTTTGAGCCTGTGGATTACTGAAGAAAACGTGCGAATAAAACAGAGGTTTTCGGATATAAAGAGAGACTTTATCGAACAAAAGGAACATTTATTGAATAAATGAATGTCTTCTGAGTGCAAACATATGAAGATCATCAAAGGTAAGTTATTAATTTTCTCTCTATTTCTGACTTGTGTAACTTTTCTACTTGGCTGGTTACTGTTTGTAATGATTTGTCTGCTGGGCTATGTTCTCAAATAGTTGTAAGGTATGCTTTCGCCGTAAAGCATTTTTTAAATCTGACACCGTGGTTGAATTCACAAGAAGTTAATCTTTAAACCTATGTAAAATAGTTGTATCTTTTCTGAAATTTTATAATGAGTATTTCTGTATTAGAATTTGGAGCTCTGCAATCTCACTGGATGTTGGCCAGGTGGGACGCTAGAGTCCCACATACCCTAGAGAGGTTTTAAGCACAAATTCCTATTTACAATGAAGGCCTAACCCAGCCAAACCCTTATGACGCTGGGCCAATTGTGCGCCGCCCTATGGAACTCCCAATCACAGACAGTCTTGATACAGCCTGGGTCTGCAGTGACGCTTCTAGATAAAGTGCCTTAGACTGCTGCGTCACTCGGGAGACCAAAGAACCTTATAAAGTGGTAACTACTCCAACTTCGGGATTTGCATAGGCTCGAGGAACTCATACACCTCTGTTAGCCTCAATGAAACTACAAAACCGCAGTGGAATCACAGCCTACTTCGTCAAATGGGTGATGATTTAACAAGCGCATTTGTGAAAAAAGCACGGTCATTGCACCAATGTACCGAACCATAAACAAACATCAACGCCTTTCTTAAAATCAATACACAAGTATATATTTTTTAAACCTGCATATTTAGTTAAAATAAATTCATGTTAGCAGGCAATATTAACTAGGGAAATTGTGTCACTTCTATTGCGTTCTGTGCAAGCAGAGTCAGGGTATATGCAGCAGTTTGGGCAGCCTGGCTCCGCGAACTGTGTGAAGACCATTTCTTCCTAACAAAGACCGTAATTAATTTGCCAGTATTTTATTTTAAATAATTATGACATAACATTGAAGGCTGTAACAGCAATATTTAGACTTATGGATGCCACCCGTTTGATAAAATACAGAACAGTTCCGTAGTTCACTGAAAGAATAAACGTTGTTTTCGAAATGTTGTATTATTTGTTTGAGACTAAATACATTTTTAATTGTGTTATATTAAGTTAAAATAAAAAAGTATTCATTCAGTATTGTTGTAATTGTCATTATTATTATAAATATATATATATATATATATATATAGAAAATATATTTTTTAAAGAAATTTAAAAAAAGATATATATACACTGCTCAAAAAAAAAAAAGGGAACACTTAAACAACACAATGTAACCATAGTGGAGTTTGGAGTGTGACTGTTTGAGGTTGTGGACAGGTGTCTTTTATACTGATAACAAGTTCAAACAGGTGCCATTAATACAGGTAACGAGTAGAGGACAGAGGAGCCTCCTTAAAGAAGAAGTTACAGGTCTGTGAGAGCCAGAAATCTTGCTTGTTTGTAGGTGACCAAATACTTATTGTCCACCATAATTTGCAAATAAATTCATTAAAAATCCTACAATGGGATTTTCTGGATTTGTTTTCTCATTTTGTCTGTCATAGTTGAAGTGTACCTATGATGAAAATTACAGGCCTCTCTCATCTTTTTAAGTGGGAGAACTTGCACAATTGGTGGCTGACTAAATACTTTTTTGCCCCACTGTATATAAAAAGAAGAAATAGGCCGATTTAAATCAGTATCAGCTTTTTTGGTCCTCCAATAAATTGGTATTGGTAAAAATCTTCATTCGACGACCTCTAGTACAGGTGCATCAATGCTGGGACCGAGAGACTGAAAAACAGCTTCTAACTCAAGGCCATCAGACTGCTAAACAGTGATCACTAACTCAGAGAGGCTGCTGCCTACATTGAGACCCAATCAGTGGCAACTTTAATAAATTAGTCACTTTAAAACAATGCCACTTTAATCATGTTTACATACAGTTGAAGTCAGAAGTTTACATATACCAAAGCCAAATACATTTAAACTCAGTTTTTCACAATTCCTGACATTTAATCCTAGTAAAAATTCTGTCTTAGGTCAGTTAGGATCACCACTTTATTTTAAGAATGTGAAATGTCAGAATAATAGTTGAGAATTATTTTTGTTCAGCTTTTATTTCTTTCATCACATTTCCAGTGGGTCAGAAGTTTACATACACTCAATTAGTATTTGGTAGCATTGCCTTTAAATTTTTTAACTTGGGTCAAACGTTTTGGGTAGGCTTCCACAAGCTTCCCACAATAAGTTGGGTGAATTTTGGCACATTCCTCCTGACAGAGCTGGTGTAACTGAGTCAGGTTTGTAGGCCTCCTTGCTTTTTCAGTTCTGCCCACAAATCTTCTATAGGATTGAGGTCAGGGCTTTGTGATGGCCACTCCAATACCTTGATTTGTTGTCCTTAAGCAATTTTTCCACAACTTTGGAAGTATGCTTGGGATCATTGTCCATTTGGAAGACCCATTTGCGACCAAGCTTTAACTTCCTGACGGATGTCTTGAGATGTTGCTTCAATATATCCATATAATTTCCCTTCCTCATGACGCGATCTATTTCGTGAAGTGCACCAGTCCCTCCTGCAGCAAAGCACCCCCACAACATGATGCTGCCACCCCGTACTTCACAGTTGGGATGGTGTTCTTCGGCTTGCAAGCATCCCCCTTTTTCCTCCAAACATAACGATGGTCATTGTGGCCAAACAGTTCTATTTTTATCCCCATGTGCAGTTGCAAACCGTAGTCTGGCTTTTTTATGGCGGTTTTGGAGCAGTGGCTTCTTCCTTGCTGAGCGACCATTCAGGTTATTTCAATATAGGATTCGTTTTACTGTGGATATAGATACTTTTGTACCTGTTTCCTCCAGCATCTTCACAAGGTCCTTTGCTGTTGTTCTGGGATTGATTTGCACTTTTCGCACCAAAGTTCATTCATCTCTAGGAGGCAGAACACGTCTCCTTTCTGAGCCGTATGACAGCTGCGTGGTCCCATGGTGTTTATACTTGCATACTATTGTTGTACAGATGAACGTGGTACCTTCAGGCGTTTCGCAATTGCTCCCAAGGATGAACCAGACTTGTGAAGGTCTACAATGTTTTTTCTAAGGTCTTGGCTTATTTCTTTTGATTTTCCCATGATGTCAAGAAAACAGACACGGAGTTTGAAGGTAGGCCTTGAAATACATCCACAGGTACACCTCCAATTGACTCAAATTATGTCATCCATATATTTATATCTACATATTCTCATTCACCTCTTTAGATTTGTGTGTATTAGGTAGTTGTTGGGGAATTGTTAGATGACTTGTTAGATATGTTAGACATCCCTACTAAGCCACACCTCCACCCCAAGGTTCCTCCAGGAACCCGTTGCTACATTGAACCATTAAAGGTTACTCCAAGAACCCCTCAAATAACCAAAGGTGCAAATATGAACCATTGACTAGAAATGGTTCCTTGAGGAACTGCAGGGGTTCCTTGAGAAATTAAATGGTGCGTGTTTGAGTAGAGTATGGCTTGAAGGCGATTACCTTACCTAGAAAATAGGCCCTTGAAAAAGGCTTTGATGTCAATCTGTGGATTTGGCATGATCCCGGCATTAAGGTATAGGTAGTCCAGTCTGTTGTACCTGTGAAATGAGTATTAGAAAAAGTATTTATTGATGTCACATTGAAAAGGATGCAAATTACGTATGCATTTGTGTGTGTGTGTGTGTGTGTCTATACGTATATGTGTGAGGGGTTAACTGGGTAATGACTATTACTTCTACTGTGTGGCAGCACAGACCACCTAGCGGACAGAGGCCATATCCAGATGTGTTTGTGTGTGTCAGCGTCGGTGCTGTTTATTATATATATATACACTGCTCAAAAAAATAAAGGGAACACTTAAACAACACAATGTAACTCCAAGTCAATCACACTAGTGAAATCAAACTGTCCACTTAGGAAGCAACACTGATTGACAATAAATTTCACATGCGGTTTTGCAAATGGAATAAACGACAGGTGGAAATTATAGGCATTTAGCAAGACACCCCCAATAAAGGAGTGGTTCTGCAGGTGGGGACCACAGAGCACTTCTCAGTTCCTATGCTTCCTGGATGATGTTTTGGTCACTTTTGAATGCTGGCGGTGCTTTCACTCTAGTGGTAGCATGAGACAGAGTCTACAACCCACACAAGTGGCTCAGGTAGTGCAGCTCATCCAGGATGGAACATCAATGCGAGATGTGGCAAGAAGGTTTGCTGTGTCTGTCAGCGTAGTGTCCAGAGCATGGAGGCGCTACCAGGAGACAGGCGAGTACATCAGGAGACGTGGGAGGCCGTAGGAGGGCAACAACCCAGCAGCAGGACCGCTACCTCCGCCTTTGTGCAAGGAGGAGCAGGAGGAGCACTGCCAGAGCCCTGCAAAATGACCTCCAGCAGGCCACAAATGTTGTGTCTGCTCAAATGGTCAGAAACAGACTCCATGAGGGTGGTATGAGGGCCCGATGTCCCCAGGTGGGGGTTGTGCTTACAGCCCAACACCGTGCAGGACATTTGGCATTTGCCAGAGAACACCAAGATTGGCAAATTCGCCACTGGCGCCCTGTGCTCTTCACAGATGAAAGCAGGTTCACACTGAGCACATGTGACAGACGGGACAGAGTCTGGAGACGCCGTGGAGAACGTTTGGCTGCCTGCAACATCCTCCAGCATGACCGGTTTGGCGGTGGGTCAGTCATGGTGTGGGATGGCATTTCTTTGGGGGGCCGCACAGCCCTCCATGTGCTAGCCAGAGGTAGCCTGACTACCATTAGGTACCGAGATGAGAGCCTCAGACCCCTTGTGAGACCATATGCTGGTGTGGTTGGCCCTGGGTTCCTCCTAATGCAAGACAATGCTAGACCTCATGTGGCTGGAATGTGTCAGCAGTTCCTGCAAGAGGAAGGCATTGATGCTATGGACTGGCCCGCCCGTTCCCCAGACCTGAATCCAATCGAGCACATCTGGGACATCATGTCTCGCTCCATCCACCACAGACTGTCCAGGAGTTGGCGGATGCTTTAGTCCAGGTCTGGGAGGAGATCCCTCAGGAGACCATCCGCCACCTCATCAGGAGCATGCCCAGGCGTTGTAGGGAGGTCATACAGGCACGTGGAGGTCACACACACTACTGAGCCTCATTTTGACTTGTTTTAAGGACATTACATCAAAAGTTGGATCAGCCTGTAGTGTGGTTCACCACTTTAATTTTGAGTGTGACTCTAAATCCAGAACTCCCATAGGTTGATAAATTTGATTTCCATTGATAAGTTGTGTGATTTTGTTGTCAGCACATTCAACTATGTAAAGAAAAAAGTATTTAATAAGAATATTTCATTCAATTCAGATCTAGGATGTGTTATTTTAGTGTTCCCTTTATTATTTTTTTGCAGTAATATATATATAATTATTTATTTTTTATGAGCATGGTGTTATTTCTATTACAGCATATTGGATGACTATCATTCATTTTCCATTCACCCAGCTCAATGTAACATTGATAGGTTTTGGCTACTACATGACACTTTGATTTTCCCTTTGCCCATCACGAGGTTTCTACAACCTAGCATACGAATGAAAGTTTCCAATGCAGGTGCACATGTCTAGAGACAAATTTGTAGTAATCAAGGTGACAGACAGTGACACATTCAATACCACCTTGCACACTTTTGTCTGCATCTAGCTGATCTAGAATATTCTGGTAAGTTTATCCCATTTTCATTCAGTTTGCTTCCATTTAAGAAAGTTATTTCAAAGTGCTCTCCTCCTCTCACCTTTTCCCTTCGCTTGTGGACTTCAGTGCACAACACAAAAGCTGCTGGTGACTAGGCGAAAAAACCTTTCCAAGCCAAACCTTCATATCATAACCACCACACACAGCCTACATCATTGTCACTATATTAGCTAAAGTCAACATAGCTACTAGAACTAACATGTTAGTAAACCAGCTACAATCACACAGTACAGTGTACAGCAAGCAGTTTAGCAGTTACACATGTGGGCCCAGTGGCAATAAATTAATAATTTTTTTGAAGAAAATAATTTGTTCAAAACTGTTAAACTATTGTTTTTCTCTGTCTTTGAGGCAACTACTCACCACATGTTACGCACTGCACTGCTAGCTAGCTGTAGCTTATGCTTTCAGTACTAGTTTAATTATCTGATCCTTTGATTGGGTGGGCAACATATCAGTTCATGCTGCAAAAGCTCTGGATAGGTTGGAGGACATCCTTTGGAAGTTGTCATAATTACTGTGTAAGTCTATGGAAGAGGGTAAGAATCATGAGCCTAAAATGTTTTGTATCGAAGTCAATGTGCTCAGAGGAGGATGGAAAATACAGTGGGGCAAAAAAGTATTTAGTCAGCCACCAATTGTGCAAGTTCGCCCACTTAAAAAGATGAGAGAGGCCTGTAATTTTCATCATAGGTACACTTCAACTATGACAGACAAAATGAGAAGGAAAAAAAATCCAGAAAATCACATTGTAGGATTTTTAATGAATTTATTTGCAAATTATGGTGGAAAATAAGTATGTGATCACCTACAAACAAGCAAGATTTCTGGCTCTCACAGAAATGTAACTTCTTCTTTAAGAGGCTCCTCTGTCCTCCACTCATCACCTGTATTAATGGCAACTGTTTGAACTTGTTATCAGTATAAAAGACACCTGTCCACAACCTCAAACAGTCACACTCCAAACTCCACTATGGCCAAAACCAAAGAGCTGTCAAAGGACACCAGAAACAAAATTGTAGACCTGCACCAGGCTGGGAAGACTGAATCTGCAATAGGTAAGCAGCTTGGTTTGAAGAAATCAACTGTGGGAGCAATTATTAGGAAATGGAAGACATACAAGACCACTGATAATCTCCCTCGATCTGGGCCTCCACGCAAGATCTCACCCCGTGGGGTCAAAATCATCACAAGAACGGTGAGTAAAAATCCCAGAGCCACACGGGGGGACCTAGTGAATGACCTGCAGAGAGCTGGGACCAAAGTAACAAAGCCTACCATCAGTAACACACTACGCCGCCAGGGACTCAAATCCTGCAGTACCAGACATGTCCCCCTGCTTAAGCCAGTACATGGCCAGGCCCGTCTGAAGTTTGCTAGAGAGCATTTGGATGATCCAGAAGAAGATTGGGAGAATGTCATATGTTCAGATGAAACAAAAATAAAGCTTTTTGTTAAAAACTCAACTCGTCGTGTTTGGGGGACAAAGAATGCTGAGTTGCATCCAAAGAACACCATACCTACTGTGAAGCATGGGGGTGGAAACATCATGCTTTGGGGCTGTTTTTCTGCAAAGGTTCCAGGACGACTGATCCGTATAAAGGAAAGAATGAATGGGGCCATGTATCGTGAGATTTTGAGTGAAAACCTCCTTCCGTCAGCAAGGGCATTGAAGATGAAACGTGGCTGGGTCTTTCAGCATGACAATGATCCCAAACACACCGCCAGGGCAACGAAGGAGTGGCTTCGTAAGAAGCATTTCAAGGTCCTGGAGTGGCCTAGCCAGTCTCCAGATCTCAACCCCATAGAAAATCTTTGGAGGGAGTTGAAAGTCTGTGTTGCCCAGCAACAGCCCCAAAACATCACTGCTCTAGAGGAGATCTGCATGGAGGAATGGGCCAAAATACCAGCAACAGTGTGTGAAGACTTACAGAAAACATTTGACCTCTGTCATTGCCAACAAAGGGTATATAACAAAGTATTGAGAAACTTTTGTTATTGACCAAATACTTATTTTCCACCATAATTTGCAAATAAATTCATTAAAAATCCTACAATGTGATTTTTCTGGATTATTTTTCTCATTTTGTCTGTCATAGTTGAAGTGTACCTATGATAAAAATTACAGGCCTCTCATCTTTTTAAGTGGGAGAACTTGCACAATTGGTGGCTGACTAAATACTTTTTTTGCCCCACTGTAGCTGTCCTTCGGCTACACCATGGTGCTACCCCAGAGAGTGCTGTTGAGGCTACTGTAAAACTTCATTGCAAAACAGTGTGTTTTAGTCACTTATTTGGTGTCGTGAATATACTTATAGTACTGTATAGTTATCTAAAAAGCATAACTTTTTTAATGTTTCACTTTTTAAATTTGTCTGAAATTCACTGAGTAGGATGGTCTTCCCCTTCCTCCTATGAGGAGCCTCCACTAGTGTGTGTATGGTATGTGTGTACGTGTGTGTGAGGTGTTAACAAGGTAATGGTCTATACCTAGCCTTGACCTTGTGGGCGGCATGGAGAACCGAGCGGACAGAGCCTACATCCAGGTGCAGCAGGTCTATTTGGGCGTCGGGGTGAGAGGTCAGCAGAGCGGAGCGGGCCGCCTCAGCCCTCTGCATGTTCCTGCAGGCCAGACACAGCTGCAGCTGACTGTCCTCATAGAGCAGCCGCTCACACAGGGCTAGGCCGATGCCACTGTGGAGATGGAGAGGTCATAGATAGGAGATGACATATACTGTAGGAGTAGGACACAAACGCCCTCATGTACACATGTGTTGCATGTGCATGCATTGCACGCACACACAAGCTTATATTAATTCCATAGGTCAACTGTTATTACACAGTCAGTGGACAATCAGTGAATCATAGTCAGTTTATGGATTTGTCAGACTAAATGACAACAAGCTGGCTTGAGATAGAGTAGAGAGTAACTTGGCTATTACCGCACTAGCTTCATTACAAGTGAGACATGTGAATGTAACTTGACAGTATTTCCACTAACAGCAACTTTGTCAACATGTAGCCTGCATTTTCCACAATATGACGTTACAACGCTATATTGCGTCAAGTGGTTCTTCATTTGAAATGCTGTTGCAAATGCTTACCCTAACATTTTTCAAACACATTAATTCTCCGACAGACAGTGATTGGCAAAATTGTATCGCATTAATAACGTTATCCAATCACATCAAGTAGCCTAGACAAGATTACCTGCAGTGACAGTCAGACGATTTATGAATAATGTACGTTTGCCTACCTGTTCGCACCCGTCACTAAAATCACTTTCTCCATGATGGCTCTTCTTCAAATGTAGGAAACTGGTGAAAGTTAAGAAGATAACAGAAAATAATACTATCGATGTAGAACACTCTGGTCCGATGTTATGAACACAACGATAGCCTATGCAGACACGGCTACATGGTGTGATTGGATGACGACACATCACTGTCGGCCAATCAGATGTAACTACAGAAAGCCAAGCGGATCATCGTTCCCAGCAGCGCAAAATAAAAAAAAATCTCGAATGCGGAGTTTTATAGGCCTACAGAGGAGAGGTGGCAGAGGAAATACACTTTTATTTTATTTTATCTTTTTGCAAGTGCTGTTTCATTTCAAGATCTAAAGCAATTTAAAGACCTCAAATAGAAATGTAGAACAAGGAATGCAAAATGTGTTTTATTCTATGATCAAAATGCTTTCTTTGTCGCAACATTTTGGTTTGACCTAATGCATTTTTTTATTTCAAAAAGTACCTTTCTTGCATGTAATTCTTGTGAAGTGCGCATTAGATTTTTGTATTCCAATTTTGCTTGGTATGTAGGCCTATTTAGGCTTTCATGCGCTGGTGGGAAGTGTGAAATTGGGAAGTGCAAATTTGTAAGTCCAACATGGTTGTGTTCAAGTGCTTTTGAAGTCGGAACAATTCTTAAACCAATAAGATTTTAACGCTGCCAATGATACATTTTGTTATCTTAACATCAATTTGTAATTATCAAAGCGGATTTGTTGTAATATTTTGGGTTGAAAAGTTAAAAGGTGAGTGGTGAAACGTCACAACTCAGCAACGGCAGAGACGGAAGAGGAAGCGAGACATCCTACTCTGTCGTTTTTTCTGTTTCAATGGGAAGTCAGTGAACTAAGTAGTAGACAGACCCAGCTGCTATCACTATGGGAGAGCCATTCCCTTATTAAGTAAACAGGAACTGGCTATTTTTTTCAATGGTAAACGGCTTAAGGGAACTGTCTTAAAATGTTCCACCGTCTTTGCCAAAATGTAATGCCAGAGTTCCACTTGCAATTATGGGCGCGTTTGAGTGGGAAGGCGAATGCAACTGAATGTAGACGAAAGTTGAGGACTGAGGTCGGGGGAGGTGTATCTGCGACAGCCGAAAGTCTGTCACTTATGTCGTCTTCCAACAGCAAGGCTCAGATCAACATGGCAGTGTTGCCATGGCCCATGTTGACACCAATGCTTCCCACAGTTGTGTCAAGTTGGCTGGATGTCCTGTGGGTGGTGGACCATTCTTGATACACACTGGAAACTATTGAGTATGAAAAACCCAGCAGCATTGCAGTTCTTGACACACTCAAACCAGTGCGCCTGGCACCAACTACTATACCACGTGCAAAGGCACAATCTTTTGTCTTGGCCATTCACCCTCTGTATGGCACACATACACAATCCGTGTCTCAAGGCTTAAACTCCTTTAACCTGTCTCCTCCCTTCATCTATACTGATTGAAGTGGATTTAACAGGTGACATCAATAAGGGATCATAGCATTCACCTGGTCAGTCTATGTCATGTAAAGAGCAGGTGTTACTAATGTTTTGTACACTCAGTGTGTACTGTATGGCTCTGGTCAGAATTATATGACAATGACCTTCACAATCAGGAATGGAATCATTTCAGTAAAGAGCAGTCTACATAACTCTTTACTAACACAACGAAGACAGCGACTTTTACACCAAAAATGTTAACGTTCAAATATGGAAAATGATTTCATGACAGGGGAGAACATTTGAATTTGAAATATATCTCAAAAATAAGATATATTTAATTAGAAAATTGCATTTGAGTAGGCCTATGAAGAAGGATATGTAAAATATCAAAGTGTGGAACAATTTGGTCCAGGAAACTTTTGGCTGTGTTTGCTGTAAACTATACCACTGGATCTTACATTTGCTGTGATAGCCTTGATATACACTACCGTTCAAAAGTTTGGGGTCACTTAGAAATATCCTTGTTTTTGAAAAGAAAAGCACATTTTTTGTCCACTGAAATAACATCAAATTGATCAGAAATACAGTGTAGACATTGTTAATGTTGCAAATGACTATTGTAGCTGGAAACGGCTGATTTTTTATGGAATATCTACATAGGCATACAGAGACCCATTATCAGCAACCATCACTCCTGTGTTCCAATGGAATGTTGTGCTAGCTACATTAGCTACAGAGTAGCAAAGAAAAAGCCATTTCTCAGACTGGCCAATAAAACAAAAATATTAAGAAGGGCAAAAGAACACAGACACTGGACAGAGGAACTCTGCCTAGAAGGCCAGCATCCCGGAGTCGCCTCTTCAGGGTTGACGTTGAGACTGGTGTTTTGCTGGTACTATTTAATTAAGCTGCTAATTGAGGACTTGTGAGGCGCCTGTTTTTCAAACTAGACACTAATGTACTTGTCCTCTTGCTCAGTTGTGCACCGGGGCCTCCCACTCCTCTTTCTATTCTGGTTGGAGACAGTTTGCGCTGTTCTGTGAAGGGAGTAGTACACAGCGTTGAACGAGATCTTCAGTTTCTTGGCCATTTCTCGCATGGAATAGCCTTAATTTCTCAGAACAAGAATAGACTGATGACTTTCAGAAGAAAGGTCTTTGTTTATGTCCATTTTGAGCATGTAATCAAACCCACAAATGCTGTTGCTCCAGATACTCAACTAGTCTAAAGAAGGCCAGTTTTATTGCTTCTTTATTCAGGACAACAGTTTTCAGCTGTGCTAACATAATTGCAAAGGGGTTTTCTAATGATCAATTAGACTTTTAAAATTATAAACTTGGATTAGCTAACACAACATGCCATTAGAACACAGGAGTGATGGTTTCTGATAATGGGCCTCTGTACACCTATGTAGATATTCCATAAAAAATCTGCCGTTTCCAGCTACAACAGTAATTTACAATGATTAACAATGTCTACACTGTAGATCAATTTGATGTTATTTTAATGGACAAAAAATATATATTTTCTTCCAAAAACAAGGACATTTCTAAGTGACCCCAAACATTTGAACGGTGGAGTATTTCAACACTTTTTTTCGAGTTGATAATATCTGATAGTAAAACAATTCATGCCATGAATGAGAATAGCCCCATTTATAATGCCCAAATCATTTCTCGTATCCAAATTTTTTGTTTGTGTTGCCATGAAGTTTCTTTCAGACCGGATCTCACCTGAGATCCGCTCCTACCAACTGGAAGGTTTCTTACCTTGATGAGTTTCACATGTGGGAACCAACTTCTCAAAATGCAACTGAAACTGTCCGCCATGGACCTCCCTAAGACAGTGTTACATGTAGAATCTGGGGTCCAACATGGCACCATCTTCTCTCTCACCAATAAGGTCATTGGGTGATGAGTCTATGACATTGATAGCTCCCTGCATTCATCACTCAGTGCAAGCTTCACTTCAATAAGCAGCCTCAAGACTATTATATTGTGCTTCACATGACTCCATAATCTGTCTGGCTAACTAGATCATTGGCCAGGTCCTTGACATAGCATCCATGCAAATTCTTCTAAAGGAGTTAAACCTCCCTAACGCATCATCTGGGGTTTCCTCCATCTCCCCAGTGAGCTCTGTGGCCCCACATGATTGCACACTGCTGACTGAAGCCACTGGTAAACTACAGATTCCTATCAGTGATGACGCCCTCTAGCCTTTCCACTGCTACAGGTGGGAGGAAGCAGATTACAGGACTTCCAGGGACTCCGGAGAGCACAGAGAGGGCAGAGGAAAGTAGAAGAAGCCTTTAAGCATTACTAAGCACTCGGTTGTACTTGTACTCTGTATTTCATTTCTCAAATATTGTAGCAATACATCCCGTCAATACAGAATGTTGAAGAAAAAAAAAAAAAAGTTGTGAATTACACATTTTTTTTCTACTTCGGTTTTTGTCTTTCTTTTTCAGGCTCACTGAGTTGCTAAGGCAGAGGAAAAGAGGAATAATCTACATCATATTTTTTTATTTTAACATTTTATTGTCATTTTTTAAATTGTTTTGAACGTTGAAGAATGTTCAGTAAATTAATTGAAACCATAAGTAGGCCTACTGTCTAATTAGAGTATAAAACTTGCACGAACAATAGAAATGCAGGTTTTAAGCATGAAGTTGCACTATTTCAAAGCACAAATTTAACTCAAAGGACCTATTTATCTCTGACAAAATACAACACATTTCACAACATCAACTGAATAAAGAAAAACCTATCAAACAGATACATTCTTGAATATCTGAGTCCAAAAGGAGATTTTCTACACATTATTATTATCTTCATAGTAGAAGATTATAAACAACATTACATTTCCTGGTGTGCACGATCTGACACAGCATTCCTACATTTTATCATCACAGACATAACGAATAATTTTTTACAGAACTGTCCCACACGCCAAAAACTAGATTGTGATAGAGATAGAGAGAGAGATGGAGCGAAACAGAGTGAGAGAGAGAGGTGGTGTTTTCATAGTGTGCAATAGACATTGTTAATATAAATATACATGGCTCTGGCGAATAGAGATATAGGGAGTCAACTCAAATTGAGAGAGAAAAAGGCTGAGAGAGAGAGAGATGAATAGATCATTGCATGCAGTTTTCAGTCAGTTCTCACGTGCTAGTTCTAATTTATGGGGTCCTCAAAGGAGGAAGGACCATACTTTGCCGTCCCTTAAATGTAGAAGGACCATAGATGTTGGTCCATGTTACAAAAAAGGGTGAAGTGTAGGATAAAATTCCCCTTAAACGCTGATCTTCAGTTAGTTTTGCAGGGGAAGCTGATCCTAGATCTGTACCTAGGGGAACTTTTACCCCAGAGCACTTTATATAATCATGGTCTATATATGAGCTGCTATTCCTGGCTCTCCCCAAGCTGGCTGTATATCTCCTGAAAGGTGGGCCTCTGTTTGGCATTTCTCCTCCAGCAACCCAGCATCAGGCTGCTATAGACCGCATCAGGGCAACAGGCAGGCCTCGGCAGGTACACCTGAGGAGAAACAACATTTTAGGAAATTACAGGAAAAACACATTTTTACAAAATGACCAGATTTCAACCGCAACAATGAGTAAACTGTAACATGCTGACCAGACCGGACACGTTGCGTGTGCGAGCATTGCAAAATAAATTTAGAAATCCATGTTATTCAATTATTGCACCCACACTGCTCGCGCGCACAAAGAGCGTCTGCGAAGCCAAGGGCTAAAATAGAAGTCATTCCTATTTCTGACGCAGATCGCGCTGCAAGTCTTGCCTCGCCCATCTCCTTATTGGTTTATAGAAGCAGGTACCCACGTGCCATCTCCTCATTGGTTACACCCACGTGGGTGATTGAAAGACAAACTGTTTTGCCGGTTGTCGTGGTAATACTATGAAAGTGTAGATGCCAATCACCATATAAGTTCAAAGATGAATAAGCCTGGAAGGAGGAGAGATGACTAGAAACGATTCAGTTGACTGTTTTATGTGTGGATTAATTGTCGGAGTAGAGGACCTTGTGCATTTCGGGTAAAATAACAACTCAATGTTTATATCCCAGGACAAATTCGCTAGCAACAGCAAGCTAGCTAAAGAGGACAAATTAGCTATCAAGTGCAAGCTAACTAGATAAATTGCCATACATGTTTAATGCTTTTCGACCTGTCCTCAAATTATTGTCATTGGGTCAGTTTGTTTTGATATTTTAGCCTGTGTGTCGTGTTCACGTTTGGTGTAGGGGGACAAAATAAATGTATGCACGATAGCACATTTAGCTGAGCAGCAACCTAAAATAATATTTAGTCAGGTAGACTGACAAACCTGGTTCTATACCCGTTTTGTTGCATGTACACATATTGCTGCCATAGAACAGTGCTGATTGCATGCTGACATAGTAAACATGTGGTAGCCATACACCGGTACAAAAGGTACTATTTACAACCTAAAAGGGTTCTTAGCTGTCCCCATAGGAAACCAATTTTGGTTCCAGGTAGAATCAAATCAAATCAAATCAGGTAGAACCCTTTTGGGTTCCATGTAAAACCCTTTCCACAGAGGGTTCTACCTGGAACCAAAAAGGGCTCTCCTAGGGGACAGCCGAATAACCCTTTTGGAACTCTTTTTTCTAAGAGTGTAGTAAATACACTAGTGTGTAGTCACCTGCTTGCCCTGGTCCCTGAAGAACTCGCCGGTGTTCTCGATGACCTGCTCGTCGGAAAACTGCGAGTAGGGCTGCTCTTCACACAGGGTCAGAATCTCCCACAGGGTCACACCAAAAGCCCACACGTCGCTGGCCATGGTGAACTTACCCTGGGAAAGGCACACAGTCATTTGACTCATATCCAAACACAGGGAAACATGTTTGGTTGAAAACTACATGCGACAGAACATTACCAGCTAATATCAGCTCTCTCCAAAACTCCTCACCAATAGGATGCTCTCCCATGACATCCAGCGAATCGGAAGAACGGCCCGCCCCTGGATACGGTAGTAGTCACCGCGATACAGGTTCCGGCTCATGCCGAAGTCAGCGATCTTGATGGTGTAGTTCTTGCCCACCAGACAGTTGCGCGTGGCCAGGTCGCGGTGGACAAAGTTGAGAGAGGACAGGTACTTCATTCCAGAGGCTACCTGTGTAGCCATGCTCATCAGGTTGCTATAGCTAAGAGGATATGAGAGTATTGAAAAGTAATTGAACTCTGAACTTTAAAAAAAATATATAATGACAAAGAGAGGGCAAGAGTATGTAACATTTTTGCTCCTTTTAAAGTGTTGGCATGACAAACTTTTTAATACTGCGCTATTGCATCGGTTTCCGCATACTGTTATGAACTATATGGATGAAAAAATTGACTTGATAAATAAAAAGTAAGAAAATGAATTATTATTATGATTACAGTATCACCTTTCATAATAACCCTAATCGGGGATGTCATTATCTAGTACAATTATGCAGATGTAACATACCTGACCGTGGCTTTGTCACTAGATTGTATCTCCTCCACTTCGTCCAATTGATGGCTGGACAAGAACTGGTTAAGGTCTCCATTTTCCATGTACTCCGTGATCATGCAGAGGGGGTCGCTCTCCACACACACTGCCAGCAGGCTGACGATGTTAGGGTCCCTCAGCCGAGACATGATCCTGATCTCCTTCAGGAAGTCATTCCTGTAACACGAGGTGGGAACGGCTATGACGTATTCCAGTCACACTTTACATTAAGTTGCACAAATATACCATGTAGTTTCTCCTTCAATAAGCCATTCTTGTGACTAACACTGGACAATAACAGACACCTGCTAGTAAACCAATCAATCAAATGTATTTCTAAAGCTCTTTTTACATCAGCAGATGTCACAAAGTGCTGTACAGAAACCCAGCCTAAAACCCCAAACAGCAAGCAATGCAGATGTAGAAGCACGGTGGCTAGGAAAAACTCCCTAGAAATGCAGGAACCTAGGAAGAAACCTAGAGAGGAACCAGGCTCTGAGGGGTGGCCAGTCCTCTTCTGGCTGTGCCTGGTGGAGATTATAAGATTACATTACCATTAAGGTCAGATTGTTCTTCAAGGTGTTCAAACATTCATAGATGCCTAGCAGGGTCAAATAATAATCACAGTGGTTGTAGAGGGTGCAACAGGTCAGTACCTTAGGAGTAAATGTCAGTTGGTTTTTCATAGCAGACCATTCAGAGGTCGAGACAGCAGGTGCGGTAGAGAGATAGAGTGCTCGTCACACTTTACATTGAGTTGCACAGATAGTTTCTCCTTCAGGAAGTCATTGGTGTGACATAAGATAACGGCTGTGACACCTGCCTGTCACACTTTACCTTGTCACACCATGTAGTTTCACTTTCAAAAAGGCATTCCTGTTACAACGGATGGTAACCGATGTGACACCTGGCAAAATAGGGAAATGCAGTGCTCTTTCCGTTTATTGATTGGTCAACTTACCTATTCTTACTTGGTAGATTATTGTGAACACATTCTCTGTTACAACTGGCCAATGGCAAGACACCAAGAACACAAAGTGGAAGATGAGGCAAGAACAAGCATTGTAGTCATGCGGATCACAAAAGTAATTTTCCATACTGTAAATCATGTGGCTCTTGTACTTAGTACAGTACAGTTGTCATGGAAACAGTTCCAGATCCAGTGCTCTCACCTTGCATTCTTGTTGGCATCCTCCCTCAGTGTCTTCACAGCCACCAGAATAGGTGTGTCATCGCTGCCCTCTACCTCATTTGAACGGTCATTGACCTCTTCAGACAGATCCTTCTCCACAATGTCCTGCATGCCCTCGGCCTCACACAGGTGCACCTGTGGGAAGAAACAAAGGCATTTTACAATTGATGTTTCATCTGTCTAGCAAGAAAGCAAGAGTCATCTGACTTTTGTTTTTTTAATTGCACACACACACACACTCCCTTTATCGCCAGTTTTATTCCATACCTCTCCAAACTGTCCCTCTCCCAGTTTCTCCTTAAAGGTGAGCTTGTCCCTGGGGAACTCCCTCATGGCCGTGTCCTTCCCAGAGAGCAGACTCATGTTGACGGCCGTGATGGAGTAGGTGTTGCTGCCCGTAGTCCCCTCCTGCAGGCTCACAATGTCTGCCTCGGCATAGTGGGGAGCCCCGTCTGACCCACAGGCCTGGGGTGGTCTGGAGGAGGAGCTAGTCCCTGCTGTGAAGTACACAGAGCATAAGTTTCACACTTCAGTAAGATGTGACCTGATCAAGACCATTGAAATGTTCTTGTGACCCTCCAAGTTAAGAACACTGATATTTCTAGCCACAGGCCTGTCTTATGTAATAAGCCACAACCCAAAAGTAACTAGGGATCACTATACCCACCATATGAGAAACACTGGCTTGAAAGGACATTTACACTCCAATATCAAAGTTTGTCATATTTTTTTCACACCTCAAAAGTTAGTCCAACTGTTCAACTTTGATTTTTGATTGTACTTTCCCTTGAATCCACTCACCCAGCTCCTCAGTGGACTGGGCGAACTCGGGCAGCTTGCGGATGAGGCGGGAGGGCTCCTGGTAGTCAGAGGAGCAGAGGGGGAAGATCCTCTCGTAGGTGGAGTTGGAGCCTTCCCCGCTGGACTGGGACGAGTGGTGGAAAGAGAAGGCCTGGGTTTGGATGGCCAGACGGGCCGACAGCTCGTCGTCTAGCATACGCCGCGAAGCCTGGAGGGAAGGGTAGTTACTGTTATAAGCTGTGCGTGTTGTAATGTTTGGTGGCACCAGAGAGAAAAGGTAGAGGGCGCTCTTGGGACAACGGAAGCAATCAATGGCAAAGATAAGAGGTGCATCTTCTAGCTTTTCTAACACTGTGGTTGGCACCAAGTCAAACATTGACAGATGTTGTAATCTTGTGTTTAAGTTTAGCTGAGAGGCCATGCAAATCGATGTTTGGGGATACATTACAGCTAATAAGAAACACTTGAGGTAAAAAAAAAATTAAAAAAATTGAATCAACAACTTTGATCAGTGTCATTTGCTTCTTCTTAGCCCGACAGCAGTATTTATTTTATAACAAGACAGAGAAGTTTCCTCGTAGCTATTAGATCAACCCTAATGATTTCCGCTCTGAAAACACCTCACAGAATAAAAATCTGTTACATACCTTCTCTAGCATCTTCTGCCAGACCTGGCGCCACAGAATGATGACTATGATGGCCAAAAGGATGACGATGATGGCCACCAGGCAGCCAATCAGGATCCGGGTGTTGCTTTCATCCACTTTGTGGATGGGGTCATCTCCTAATGTACCAGAAGGTATAAAATATTTAACAGAGAGCTTCGTTGCTTCCTCCTTCCTTGTTTGCTCAATTCCTTACCTCCCTGTCAAAGCGCATTGGAGCGAAGAATCCAAGATCCCTCACTGAAGGAGTTGAGGATACAAAGATTTGACAGCTTGAAACATTTTATGGCATTATAATATTTATAACAAGAAAGGGTGGTCATCAAGACGTTTAGTGCTCACATCACATGTAAGCTTTTCATTAAAAAAATTAATAATTATATGTTATCCATAATTAATATTATGTCATCCTCAGTAAGTGTTGTATTTATCATTCATTAATGCTGTTGTAATTTCCCTCATATTTCACTGTAACTAACCTCTATTCGTCATAATTAATGCAACAGCATTTTAAGAACAGGCAGCAGAGGGCACTATTGAATGCAAAAGGAGACAGGGTTGGCGAAAGACAAAACAGGTAAGAACGTAGCTGGAGCTAACCTGGAATAACATTTGTTGGGTGGCCACGTTTGCGGGGAGTCGGAGATGTGTTATAAACTGCTGTCCCTGCTGAAAGAGGGGGGAGGGGGGGCGAGAGAGATAGAGAGGGAGAAAGAGGAGAAATGTCATCATCTATTTTGAAACAGAGTGGAACGGGGAGAGACACCACCTGAACTAAAACACAATATGTTTTTCGTTCCCTGTTACAAAAATGTTTAGTCACAGCAAGCCCAACTGAACACGACCCAGGCAACTCAAGTCTCACCTGACTGGAAGGCCACCTCGCTGATCATCATCCAGGCCTCGTTGAAGGCAAAGCGGCACTTGATGGCACTGGCCATGCGGTCCCCCAGGGGCACGGTGATGAACCGGGCGCTCTGGCTGACCTGGTCCACCGGGAGACGTAAGGACACTGGCTGGGACTCCCAGTCCAACTCGGACGTACGGAAGTAACACGAGGCCTGCCGAAACATTCTCACGCCGCGGCTGAACATGTTATTGCAATGCACCTACGGAGAGAGGAGGAGAACTATCAACTATAACACTCGAGTGTAGAGTGTACTGTGGTATACTGTCTGTCACTGCATGGTTTGAAGTACAAATTTGATGTCCAGGTGCTATTCAGCCAATGACGAAACAATTGGAGGCTAAAGTTGTTGGACATATGCCTAAATATTTAGCCACTCTTGAAGGACAAAATAGACCTCCACATATGCCTGAATACGGTATCTCTTGCACACCTACTGAGTGGACCAATGACACAAGTTTATGGTCGGTCTGAAATTACATCAACAAAACCAGAATTTCAACCCGTTTTGCCCAGTTTTTCCCGTTGGGAACATGGTAAAACCACATCCTTTCTCCACCTCCTTTTGTACAAGTTGACCTCTCACCTTCATCGAGGTGAAGTTGCGGACGCGGTCAAATTCGAAGGTCATCTCCACGTAGCCCTTAGGGAAGCTCTCATTGGTCCAACCCACATAATCGTATCCGGGCCACACGCCGTACACGTGACTGTGGAGGAAGTCATCAAGACCCCACGTCCCGTCAGTCAGCTGGCCCAGGCCTTCCTCCATACTGGGGGGAGAGAGGAGAAAGGACCGTTACTCCCATCCACTACAGTTGTGCCCTTGTGCATGGCACTTAATCCCTAACTCATACTGAGGGAAGAAAGGAAAAAAGGAGGTCTTTGTTGCTATCATGCCTGTATTGAATCCATTTGTGTCTTGCATGTCATCATTTCACACTATCATACTGACCCGAACCGTATAGTGCTGGCTTGGATATTTTCCGTTCACATTGTTCTTTTCTGCACGGTTCCAAAAACTATGGTGGATACAAAACCAGGCCAGGGCAGGACAGCTTGGCTCCGCTTAGCTCAGTAGTGTGACAAGAGTTGTCCACAGAATCCTCACATGGGCCAAGAACAGCTCACAACTTTGTTAAATAGTACCTTTGGGTCAGAGTCACTTAGGATGTGGACCATTTAACGCTCCTTAACAGTTTTGTACTGTTGAAGTACAAATATACTAAAACAAACCCAACTGACTGTAGACCCATGGATCCATCGTAGACCGAGTCATTGAGGTGGACGTCCAGGCCTCTGTAGGTCATCTCCTGGCCGGCCGGAGCACTGTAGGACACCAGGCCATCTGCAATAACACACAGCCAGGGACAGGTCAAAGGAAAGGTCACAATCAATGACAGTGGCCGTTTTACATCCGCCTGGTCTAAATTTTGCTTTACATTCCAACTCTGGGAGCATCTAGGCTATTCTCTTTTCTTTCAGTTTCATATACGGAAAGGATGTAGGATGGGATTAGATATAGGATGTAGGATAGAATGGGATTAGATATAGGATAGGATGGGATTAAATCTAGGCTGTAGGATAGGATGGGATTAGATATAGGATAGGATAGGATGAGATTAGATATAGGATGTACTGTAGTGTGTCTGACCTAGCCATTCACAGCCATAGAGCTCTACCCTCATGCACACGATCATGGAGTGGTCTGTGATTGGCATGAAGCGTACGAAGCGGGCAATGATGGGTGGCTCCAGGTCCTTCAGCACCACGTCATAGGCATTCATGTTCCCCTCGATCACCTGCAGACAGGAACAGGAAAGAGCATCATCATCCTCATCCAAAAACTACAGTCACTAAACATCAAATGCCAACAATCACAGCCAGACAAGAATGGAAGTTATAGAAAAGTCACACCAATCACAAAGCCAATCAAAGCAAGATTGTGCAACCAATGGAGTAGTCCCAAAAGTGAAATCCCAGCCCAACAGTTGGGCCCCAACTGGCACTCCAGGCTGGCTCAATCAAACACTAAAAGTATTTGAAAGAAAACTCATACTCTTTGAACCCAGGACATTGAATCAACATTGGAAAAACATTGAAAGCAGATGTCAGAATGGATTCTGGTAGTATGGACACTACTTTGCATCTGCTCACCTGCCTGCCTTTCCTGTCGTGCCAGGCCACCCAGCGGCTGCCGTCACGGCTGTACTTGATGCGGTAGCGCTGGGCAAATTCATTGCCCATGCCGTCGGCGTGGCGACCCTGGGTGCCCACGAGCGTGATGAAGTGCAGCGAACGCAGGTCCACCTGGAGGAAATCCTTTGGGCCGCCTGCGTCCGTCTCTGCCATGATGTTAGGGCACCATGCCCCGTCACCATCTCCATCGTCAAAGTCCAATCTGAGGAGGAGAGGGGGGAAGGAAGGGAGGAAGCAGTAGGAGTAGAAGGGAATAGCATATTAGAAGGGAGTATAATATTTAGTCAATTGAATAATTAAAATGCCTTCCTCCCTTATTTTAAGGAATCACTGATCTGACAAGGTTGGATTGGTGAAGGGCAATAAGGCAGGCAATCTTGCCTTCACTCAGACAGTACAGTCAGTACTCTGATTACCTGACGGAAAAGAGTTTAGAGTGTGTAGGCGTCTACAATATGGTGACAATGTGGATGGCATACCTGCCATATCTTGCTGCTGTAGACTCTGACCACTGACTAGAAGCAGAGATATCCTCATCAAGAATCTGTCCTCCAGTCATACCCAGAGGATACCGACACACACCTAAAAGCAGATACAGTGTTATAGATGCATGTTTTTCGGGTCAGGTGTTTTTTTCCTGACCATGTGGCCTGATCAGGGAAAAACTCCAGGACCTAGTTAAAAGCTATAACAATGGCAAATGAAACAGATTCAACTCATGTCATCAACAAGTCACTGAGATGTTTGGTGTGTGCGTTTGTGTGTGTTTGTGTGTGTGTGTGTGTATCTATGCACGGGAACGTATTCCCGAAGTCCATGAGTGTGCCACACTGCACATGCATTTGGTAGGATCTGGCTTGAGTCAGAACTGAAGTGGACAGGGCACAACCCTCCCCCAGCTTCTTCCTTTAGGCCTGGGAGGCCCCACTGAAACAGAGGCATCACTATGTAGGTGCCAGTCCAAGCAAAAAGAGTAGGGAGGGGCCCCTTCAGTTTTCCTCCTCTTTATTTTGCATCTCTTTTTCTATCTTTTGTACCAGAGCCAAAGTCACAGACAGTTTTAGACTTAGTGCTGTAACCATTGGAAACAAAACCCCTCCAAAAATGTAAAACTCTAATTGCTCAAGATATTATTACGGTGGTTTTAAACAACATTTATTATAGCAAGAAAGAGAAAAACCATGAGCTGTTAAAACAGCGATTGAGGTGCGTGTGTCTGTGTGTGCGTGTGTGTGTGTGTGAGAACAAATGGCTTCTTCGTCTACTGTGTCAGTGATCAAATCAAATCAAATTTTATTTGTCACATGCGCATGAATACAACAGGTGTAGTAGACCTTACAGTGAAATGCTTATTTACAAACCCTTAACCAACAATGCCATTTTATGAAAATTAAGTGTTAAGTAAAAAAATTAAATGCCAAAAAATAAAAGTAACAAATAATTAAAGAGTAGCATTAAAAATAACAATAGTGAGGCTATATACAGGAGGTACCGGTACAGAGTCAATGTTGTAGGTAGATGTAGTTAACTTATTGTGCATAACTGTTAACTCTGTCCTACTCTTACTGTACCTGCCTATTACCCTTCATTCTGGATCTGCTTACAACTCAAAGTAACACTGAAACATAGAAATAGACTTTGAGAGCTTGTGGACAAAATATGCTTCATACAGTGAAACTATTTCAAGTGGAAAAGTCCAGGAGAGGTAGGTTATGAATGAGTGCCTCTCCTGTCACCCTGCTCCTTAGCACTGACACAGACATACGCATACAGACACACACACACACACACACACACACACACACACACACACACACACACACACACACACACACACACACACACACACACACACACACACACACACACACACACCACACACACACACACACACACACACACACACACACACACACACACACACACACACACACACACACACACCAGCAGCTCACTCCATACCTCCAGCAGCCTTTTTCTCCATCAGCCTCTTTTCTCCTGCCCCTACAGCTTTTCAGACATTTCCTGAATGCCCCCAGCCTGTGAATGGTTTGCCTGTTCTCACATATTTGCTGTCTGACCAATCGACCAATGGCTAAACCCCACACGCGCACACTTACACACGCACACCTTGACGGTGACCTAACCAGCCCACCTAGCTATTACGGTGTGCTAGTATCTCCATCATGTCAACACCTTGACTTGACTACAATGCGGTAATATCCCCTTCAGTTAGACGTATGTACTGTATAAAGAAAGGCCTTCGAAAATGCAGAGACGTGACATGAACATGTAACATCTTAAAATGAGTAAACAAACACTTCACATCCTTTTCAGATATACCGAGTTAAACAAATCAAGCTGCACTGTCTTGGCCTCGGTTACACATCCACTGTAGTTGCTGGGACCATGCTGGAGAGGGCATTTAAGCCAGCACAGTGCCGCTCTGATAGTTTGAAAAGGCTATGAGTTGACTTCCATGTACAGTACCTGGGTTGACTTGGGTCCTTACAGCAGTGAGGAGGAATAGCAGGAGACAATGTCTTATCTGTAGAGCCTTCATCTCAGAGGCAGGAGCTGAACACCTGACAGAATGTTTCACAAGTTCAGTATAACAACAACAACAGCAACCACAATATGTATGTAATGATACGTACGTAGGGGTTGTACTTGTACCATCCGTTGGTCAATGCTAGCCTTCTCTCTAATCTCAACTTTTTTCTCTATATAAATAGAAATGTTGGTAAATGAGCTTTTATTGTTGAAAGAAATGATGAAAGAGATTGGTGTTTTTTTTTCACCATCTAATAAAGGCATGGAGGTGGTTCAATGACGGAGATGTACCTGTTTAAAATATATCACTTGATGGTTTCATTTCAGAGACAAATGATCATGGTTTTTGCTAAATGCTATATATCCGCCTCATTCTAAGAGCAATAGGTAATACTGCTATGTTTTACACAGTCAAATGTAACAAATAACTACATAAAGAACTGTACAAATGATACATTTGTGACATCAATATATATATATATATATATATATATATATATATATATATATATATCAATATCATTTAATACAGTAATTTGAGATCTGTATGTACAACATTTACATTTGACATTTTTGTAATTTAGCAGATGCTCTTACCCAGAGCAAATTACAGTAAGTGCATTCATCTTAACGTGAGACAACCACATATAACATTCAAATATACAGGATGCGAACATTCCAATCCAGCTAAATAATGGATATAGAATTAAAAAATATATATATATCGTACACATCTGTGAATTAAAAATCTGAGACCAGTCATTTTTTTAAACACACATGAAGGTGTGTTTAACCCACAAGCAATCACTTCTGATGAAAAATTGGTGGATATAGCATTTTGGAAATAAACTCTTTAATTTATGATTCATATATTGACCAGTTTAATGTCCCCTGCCAAGAACTAAAATGTCCCTTCGGTATAATGATGAAGATTGACGATTTATCGATCAATCGCTAGATTGATTGATCCAATGCATCAGGGTAGGCTCAATTCCATATCAATCCAGTCAACTCAGGATGTGAATTGAAATTCAATTCAAGGAATGAAAACAGGCATCCATTCGCCATTAGGATTTTCAATTCACTCTTTATGGAGTTGAAATGGAATGGACCTCAACCAAACAACGCAGACAGTATACAAAGAAGACCCCCTAAACACGTTCTAAGATTATGCACCTATCTAAGCCATTGGTTCCAACCAGCGGCAGACATACACAGAGACCCCCTTGTACGGTCTACTCAGGTAATTGACTACCCCTCCATCCACAGTACATGCAGTATAAGTCCCCAATGCTTATTTATCTTTTAAAAAGCCTGTAAATGTCTCGGTGAAATATGTCTACTGCACAAATATGCTCTACATGTACTTTTAGTAATTTATGTGGTGAGTTTACCCCCAAAAAATGTGAGTGGGGGGGGAAAAGTACTGACTGTGTGGTTCTGTGTAGCCCTGGTGAGTTGGTGAATTCACATGGACACTAATCTGATGCCCACGGATCCTTGCTGTAAAGTGCTGCCTTTGTGCTTTTGTGTGGTCCTGTCCTGCGTTAGGCCTATTTCATCATGCTAAACTCGGACTGCTCTCTGCCTCAGTTGGGTGTGTGTATGTGTAGGGTCAGGAGTTTTCCTCTGGTCAGGTCAGAAAACTCTGGGCCCTAGTTATAATAATGTGTGATTAGAAAAAGAACCTCGGCGTTTAGGTCATATCCACCATGGTTAATATACTAATAATGTTAATGTCCATGTGTCACTTACATGTCAATACTGACACTGGCAGGTCAGGTGACTAGTGTATTCAAATAAAGTATCAAAATGAGCATAAACATTAAAATAAAGTCAATCATTAGAAGAGAATGGAATCCCACTTTTTCCTCAAGCAAATAAAATAACGATAAAATAGTGAACTATTATCTAAAGGAAAATAACTTATTTTTGTTAAACAACTTATTTATATTTACATGTCAATCAAGGTTGGGAGGTACCAGCTCAACTTTTCTCAGCTTTCAATTCCATTGATGACAAATGTACCCATAGCTGTCACCGAAACGTGGCTACTAGCAGTGTCAAAATGCAATGCCAAATGACGTTCTATAAAAGTACGAGTAATCGAGGAGAATAATGACCACACTTACTTTTCACTGCCTTCTCAAAATCCTTAGTAGTCCAGGGGAATATTATTCCATAATCGACTGGATAAAATTCCAAAGTCTATTACACTGTAATATACTTTCTTCCCGGGATAGACTTTCTGGGAAAGAAGGAGGAAAAGGGCTGATGTAAAAGCAAGCTCTCTCACTAGAGGAAAGAGAAATGGGGAAAAAAATGAAATAAAAATAACACACTCTGGGATTCTTTGGTGTGACGCCAAAAAGCCCCAGAATTCCACCTGATGCACATAAGGTTTCAATTATGGCCTGGAGAGCTGTAAGGGAGCTAGTTTAGAGCAGGCTTCTGTTGAGCAGCCAAGTGCTACTGAAGAAGGATCCGAGTTTACATTCATCCTGTGGAAACCTGTTCATTACTGTGGGTGTGATGGGGTTTTATAAGGCTTCTAAAAGTATCATGCAGAATGTAGGCCAAAACAGAAACATTGCAGGACATAGAAGTCAAATCATGTCTGACTGAACTTGGATGATCCTTTTCTACTATTTATTGAAGTGTTATTGATCTTTTTTTCAACTGTATGAAAAAAGTAATGTCCACTCTTTGTTTACTGACAGCAGTGAGTGGATCTCACCAGTTATTCAACAGTGGTTCTTTTGTGTCCAGCTCATACCAATTTAGCATGGATTGAGACACTGACCTGGAACTGCCTCACCTCAGTAATGGAGTTTACCATGAGAGGGCAGCATGGACGGCTCCAGTCATAATTGACATAAGCGGTCGCTTAGGGCCCCTGACCTCTAGGTGACCCCCCAACCACAAAAAAAAAATGTTATATATATATATATTAAATACACTGAGTGTACAAAACATTAAGAACACCTTCCTAATATTGAATTGCACCTAGGGCTGTTACGGTGACTGTATTACCGCCACACCAGCGGTCAAGAGGCATGAAGGCAGTCAAATTTTTCTTGACCGTTTAGTCACGGTAATTAAGCTTCTCCAAGCTCTGATGCTGCTGATGGTAATTCGTAGGCTACCAAACTTGCTAAATGCCTGGAACTCAGCACTCTATTGTCACTCTGAAATCAATGCAAATGTGATCGAAAATCAAGTTAATGAGAGCCCATGAGCTCATGTTGCACAACACTTCTATAGGCTAAGCAATATCATGAGAAAACAGAGTGATGGCTTCTATTAATCTTAGGGATAGACCCCTTTTTTTCAATTTTCGCCTAAATGACATACCCAAATAGAACTGCCTGTAGCTCAGGCCCTGAAGCAAGGATGTGCATATTCTTGGTACCATTTGAAAGGAAACATTTTGAAGTTTGTGGAAATGTGAATTGTAGGATAATATAACAGAATAGATTTGGTAGAAAAAAATACAAAGAGAAAACCAACCGGTCTTTTTCAACCACCATCTTTGAAATGCAAGAGAAAGGTCATAGTTGTAGCCCATCACTCTGGTTGTAATTCCGATAGTGTCCAAAACATGGCAGCAGCGTATGTGCAAAGTTTCAGATGGATAACTTGAAAAATTAGTGGACAACAAGACTTTTAGTGTGAAGTCCCCAGGTACATTTGGGCAAACCGTGAAGCAGACATTTGCATTCATATTCCATTTTTTCTGCAAGAATATCGTCAAATCTGTATACTTTGACTTTGATTTAGCTTTCCAAGTATTAGTAGCCATATTATAAGTTCAACATTTACAAAACAACCAGTTTTCATAACTTCATAACTCTGAATATCCTTATGATTTTTTGTCCAAACTGAAAAGGCATGCTGTCGTTAGAAGCTACATTTTACGACATATATATGGTTTCCGGATACTCCCGTAAAGCCCAGCTAATTCGCTATCTAGCTAGCTTTGTTTGACCCTGATTAATGCGCAGTTGACAAAGATACAGTCGTTCAAGAGATGGCCGCCCGCGTCATCGGCGTGCCATGAAGGCTTCGCTCTCTGAACAAATATGGTGTCCTATAGGATATACAACACCCCTAATGAAATAGTGAAGTCTTGTTACCTTCTGGGATCTCGGAGGAGTAGATACGAACGTGATTTGACTGGTTCAAGCAACGTTTAGGGTGAGATTTTCACCGATTCCGTGGTTTGCAAATTGAACGAGCGGAATACAAAATCGATTGTGCGTGAAATATAGACCTTTTCAGGATATGAAAAAGGATTTTATCTAATAAAAAAACACTTCATGTTATCTCTGGGACCTTTTGGATGATACATCAGAGCAAGATTTCACCTTCAGAGGTGAATTTATCAAACCTATTGCGTTGAAAAGTGTTTTGTTGTTAGGAACTCTCCTCAAACAATAGCATGGAATTTTTCACAGTAATAGCTACTGTAAATAGGACAGTGCAGTTATATTAACAAGAATTTAACCTTTCAACCGATATAAGACACTTCTATGGACTGACATTTGTTGTTACTCTAAAATCTGCGATCTTGATATAACGCGCTGCATGATTTACAACTGTCCCGTTGACTGAATGCCGATCCTTTTAAAAAGAGGAGGATCCCATCAGCTTTCTATAGGCTAGGCCTAATATATTTATATCTCAACTTTCCTAATATTAAGCCCATTGCTTGTCTTTACAACAGGAATATAGCCTACCTGGCTGGCATGAACATGAACCACGGGGAAAGTGTCCTCCAAGTGCATAGATTACATGTATTTTCCCCCCTGCACCTGTATCGAGACAGGTGCATAATAATGGTCCATTCTAAATCCTTAACAAATTTCACACATATTATTTAGTATATGTAAAGGCACGATTAAATCAAGAATAGTCTGATGGGTGACAATATTAGCCTATCACTTGTGAATGATATATTATTACTTGTGAATGATGCCTTGTGTAAGGCAAGAAACAATGCATACCTTTATTGAGCTAATTTTTCAAATCTTAGTCCCACACCTCATGTAGCCTAGCCCATAGGCCTATATGTTTTGATAAGGTTTGTATCAGAACTAAAGTGGCCAAATAACCTGTTCAAATGAAGCACATTAATCCGCTTTACAATGGGTGTAGAGTCTAACTGTCATACATACACAGTGTGTGAGTTTTAAGTTTGGAGAATATCATTTTCACCATAAAAATGCAACTATAATAAAATCATTACATGCATAATCGCATTTGCGGTCCCTTTTGATAATGGTGTTTTCCCGCTAATGGAACATTCGCGCTTATAGCCTACTGCCGTGTGCACATTGTTGCGCTTATAATGTGAAGAAAAAGCCTAACAGTTTAGCAACATTTTAAGCTAAACGTTTTGATATTTTGTGTCAGCCTCATTGCGTAAAAAAGGTTTTTGATGCTAGTAGTTGTATTAATTTGGGATCTATCGAATCCCACAACTGTCCCAGATTTTGTTTGGAATATTTATTTCTCGCACAGAAAATAATAGGTTGACTTTTGAATCATGGGGGAGGGTAGATTGACATATGCTAGTGATTTTGCTGTTCGTTAGGCCTACTCATCTTGTTGGCTGACGAAAAAGTAAACGTGGACAGTTCTTCCAAATATGTGTTTGTCTTCACTTGTAGCCTGTGAGAAAGACGCAATCACGTGACGGAGAGCCACGTGAGTGTGAGGTGCTTCACAGCACACAGCACGCAGTTAGAGGGGAATTTCAATGATTCTATTCAGCCCAAGGGCACAACTGCCACTGGCTGCAAAAAGGCCTGGATTTTTTTGTGGGCATTACGGCAACACAAAGAGGATGCGCGCAGGGTTAATTCGAGGCATTATCAAGTTTTTGTCAAATTGTGAATAAGAGACTGATGAAGTGTGTACAGCCTGCACAAAAAAAGCAGATCTCATGCCTCCCATTCAACTTTTTTTCAAATCATCATTAGAGGTGCATCATGCAGCCTTAGAATTTATACAAAATCAAACTATATAACCCAATGTTTGTATCACAACTAAAGTTACACAAATAACTCAAAATGAAGCACATAGGAGTACCTGTTTCTTTGTTAATCGCTCAAAACAGAATAGCCGCATGTGCGCACTCCCTCAAATGGTTTGGAGAAAATATCCTTTCTATTTTATTCAGCTTTGTTCAATTGTATTCTTCATACTCTAAAATACGATAAAATAATGCCACAGAATTCAAAGCAAATCTAGCCTGCTAAATGAGTGTAGCCCACAACCATATGGCATAGTCAGATCAGGACCTAAAATAACTCAGACTATGCAATTCTGTTCTTCTGAAATAGACATTTTCTTCAAAACATGTTTCTTCAGACCTGTCTAAAATAAATAATGGATTTATTGTGAAAGTGTAGGCTATATTACATGGATTTATTACTTTTTAAAGTGTAGGCACTTCAAAGGTCTGCATCAGTGGCAGTGTCAAAGCCAGGAGATGCTAAATGTGTTTATGTTAATTAATGGTCAATTACTCAGAACAGACTCTATTTGTCAGGGCATGGAATCTACAAAGTGTTCCACAGGGATGCTGGCCCATGTTGACTCCAATAATTCCCACAGTTGTGTCAAGTAGGCTGGATGTCCTTTGGGTGGTGGACCATTCTTGATGCACATCGAAAACTGTTGGGCGTGAAAAACCCAGCAGCGTTGTAGTTCTTGACAAAACCGGTGCATTCGGCATTAAATCTTTTGTCTTGCCCCTTCACCCTCTGAATGGCACACACATATTATTATCCATGACTCAATTATCTCAAGGCTTAAAAATCATTCTTTAACATGAAGTGGATTTAACAAGTAAACATCAATAAAGGATCATAGCTTTCACCTGGATTCAGGTGGATTCTGTCATGGAAGGAACAGGTGTTCTTAAGGTTTTGTACAGTCAACTCTGAAATTTCAAAGTGGAAATTACAAACTTCAACACTACAAGTTTATAATTTCCTGCATTGTAGGAAAGTTCTTCAGCAAAATGGTGACCAAATTAACACCACACGTCCCGCTAGGGCACCTCCCCCCACTGCTCAACTGACACAGTAGCACACAGAACGCAAAAAATATTCGTAGAAATATTTAACCTCCACACATTAACAAGTCCAATAGCTCAAATGAAAGATAAACACCTTGTTCATCTATTTCTAAAATGTTTTACGGCGAAAACTTGTTCATCGATTTCTAAAATGTTTTACGGCGAAAACATAGCACATATTTATGTCAAACCACCACCAAAGATAGGCTAATTTACATAGCCATTTTGTAGAACAATAGATGCAATCACAAAAGCAGGATTAAAAGTAAAATAATTCACTAACCTTTTGAAAATCTTCATCAGATGACAGGAATAGGACATGTTATACAGTACATTTATGTTTTTTTCAATAATATGCTAATTATATCCATAAATCACGGTTTACATAGAAGGTCATGGCTAAAAAATGCTACAACAATGCCTGGAGAAATTATGGTAACTCTGCCAGATAACAGAAATACACATCATAAACGTTGACTAAATATACATGTTCTACATATACTTAGAAAGATACATTTCTTCTTAATAAAACAGCTGTGTTACATTTATTTTTAACTTTACAGATTTCGTTCACTAGGCTATAATGTGAGTCGGCGCTCAGGAATTTGCATTTTGGCTCCTCCACAGAAACCCAAATTTAACACATAAATGTTCCCTTACCTTTGCTGTTCTTCCATCAGAAGACCTGGAAGGGTTTATACTTACCAAAAACAGCTTTAGTTTTGAAGTCTGTGTCTTTCGGTTATCAAACACGACATATTTCGTTTGAAATGCAGCCAAAAAGTAAAGTTAGTTCGCACCAAAACGTCGAAATTACATATTATATGTCGACTAAACTTGTCAAACTTGGTTCAGAACACAGCGTTAGCATGCTATATAGCTTCACCGCAATTCTCAGGACAAAGAGAAACACACACATCGTTTAATCAATCTTGGAAGAAAGACAGAATGCGCGTGAGAGTAACCTGTTTTCTCGCGCGACCGAAAGGTTTCGGCCCGTCATTACTCTCGTGAGCGCGCGATTCACACAATGAGAAGCCCCATTGAAAGCGGACACCGCGCTGAAGGCATAGGAACTGTTCCCAGGACTGTAGGTGCTTGGGAAGGGTGGGGGCGATGACGTCAAAGTTGGGCCAACTTTTTGGATGACAAGAGAGAGTTTGGGAGAATGAGTGCCCTGAGAGTTCTGCTTTACTTACAGACATAATTTAAACGGTTTTAGAAGCTTTAGAGTGTTTTCTATTCAATAATATTTATTATATGCATATATTAGCAATTTTTTACAGATTTTTTTTCTGTTTACTATGGGCACGCATTTCACCACCAGTATTCTGCCCTAGCCTTAACAGGTTATTAAGATCCCACATCTGTTGTTTGACTTAGTGGTAGTACGTTTGAGTTTTTGGTAGTATGTTTGAGTTATGATAGTTAGTGTTGGTTTACTTGGAGTTAGTTTTAGTTTGTGATAGTTGGTGGTTACTGGGAGTTAAAATGAGTTAGTGATAATAGTATCAGGTATGAAGGTAAGACCCAGGTGCAGACAACGTCGAAATAACAATGGTTTAATAATCCAACAGGGGCAGGCAATAGACAGGACAAGGCAGGAAGGGGTCAGTAAACCAGAGGTGGGGCAACGGTACCGGATGATAGGCAGGCTCAGGGTAGGCCGAGGTCAATAAACCAGAGGTGGGGCAAAGGTACGGGTCGGCAGGCAGGCTCAGGGTCAGGCAGGCAGGCTCAGAGTCAGGACAAAACCAGGAGAGAAAAAGAGAGACTGAGAAAAGCAGGAGCTGAGACAAAAATGCTGGTTCACTTGACAAACAAGTCAAACTGGCAACAGACAAACAGAGAACACAGGCATAAATACACAGGGGATAATGGGGAAGATGGGCGACACCTGGAGGGGGGGGGGGGGTGAGGACAATCACAAAGACAGGTGAAACAGATAAGGGTGTGACAAATGGTGGTTATTGGGAGTTACTGCACACACAATTCATCATGTAGAAAAACATCTGGATCCTGGTCCTCCTATCAGATCTGTCTGATTAACACTTTTCACACACAACATTGATCAGCTGTGAATCAACTGTGAACATCATAGGGATTTCACAAGTAAAGGAAGAATGGCAGTATAGCCAGTCTTGGCAATATGGTATTCAATATGTACATATCGAAAGTTAAATTATATCACTATTCAATTATATTGTTATTAAATTATATTCTGTTGTGAATGTTGCTCAATGTTTTCTTGAAAGTGTTTTTAGGAAAGCAACAGATTAATCAAAAGTTCTCGCACTAGCCTACTCATCCATGTTTACTTATCGTGGGCGTGCAATCCCAAACAGCCACAGCCTTTCTAAGAAAGCAATAATATGGAAGTACTTGACCATAACTAAATCTTTTCTATTATATTGACAAGATAGTCGAGTGACCGTTCCAACAACTGAAGTCGTTGTTCCAAAGGTGAGAAGGGGGTAGCTGCATTACAATATGGCGACCGGAGTATGGAGAGTGGGTGTGTCTGAAGTAGTGGGTGTGTCAAAAGCAAGGGGCATGGGGAATGCGCTCTGCTACAGGTTAAACGGTTTTGATCGATAGAGCAGTGTTTATTTTGTATCTTACCACGAAACTACCATACATTTGAGTCTGAGTCGCATTTCACTGTTAGTTTTATACAAATAATACTTTTAAAAAAAGGTTATAAAACTGACAATTGTTTATTTTGTATTAAAAGTAGGCCTACTCATGATCAGTGTACTGTTGCTTCATGAGTTGTATGCGTGTGCTTACTGTGACTGTCACCCTGATATTGGCTACTAGGTAGCTGGCTACTTCCCAGGCCGTTGCAGGACAGTAGTGCTTGTCAAGCGGGAGCGAAGAGCGCTGTGTCCCTGTGTCGTTGCCATTCATGCCCTCCCCATTGAGTAGATTGTATGTACATATCAAGGTGACATCTAGATGGTTATCAATATTAGTCATTTCTATCCTACTTGAAATAAAATCAAGGGAGGGAAAACATTTGCTACCGTCGGCAACACCACCAGACTGAGAGTAGCAAGCCCCTATCAGTGGTCAGCAGGCATATCGAAACAACATCGGTGCACTGGTCTCTGGCTTATCGATTTGACTCGTGCAGCCCAGTCAACCACCAAAACGGTCTTGAGGGGCAACAAATCTACCCAATTAGCTGATTTTCTTTCCATACACCCGTCCTTTAGACACACCCATACTCCGGTCACCATATTGGGCTGCAGCTGCCCATACTTGCCAAAGGCGAGAAGGCAGGCGGTTTTCTTATCGATCTGCTTATCGTGGACAGATTTTGACAGGAGTAAACACTCTCCGCCTCCATAAAAGACCGGCCACAGATGGAGATCAGGAGGGACTGACCTCTGTACATGGACAGCCTAACTGTTATCGGTCCTTGTTTGAGAGTAAACTAGATATTTTGTAGCTATAGGCTAGACATGCCTTCAGTGTCAGGAGCAAAAAATTGATAACTAGGTTTTATTATACGAAAAGGATATAATAAACATTGTCCTGACTGTGTTTGATGTTTGTTGGCCCAGGTTTTGTTCTCTAATTTCCAATAATCATTATCACAGTGCTCTTCTTAGTACTCATCTGCAGGCCACTGTGAGTGTTACCTCAAAGCACAAAGAGCATATTTGGGCTGTTACCATACTGCAATTTTTACTACTTTCCTTTGTAGTCTCAATACAGGGTGTGTCAGTCCTACAGAGTTGTGCCTTTTGACAATATACTCTGACAACCAGAAGAAATAGGGTGTGACTATCTCTGTCTCAAATATTGATAGGATTGTTACATTATCTGGTTAAAACATGTTTTTGGCATGTTTTTAAGCTAATAATGTAGGATTTGTTGAGCAAGTGTCACATACTTTTGGCAGCACTTTTAGCCGAATCAGCTGCAGTGCCTTCAGAAAGTATTCACACCACTTTCCTTTTTCCACTTTTTCCTGCATTTAAAATAGATTAAAATTGAGATTTTGTGTCACTGGCCTACACATAATACCCAATAATTTCGAAGTGGAATTATGTTTTTATTAATATTTACAAATTAATAAAAAAATGAAAAGCTGAATATTTTTCTTGATATTCATGGAACTTTTGGCTGCACTTTAAGCTGAAGCACTGAAAATACTGATTTAGAAATGACCGTCATATCAGCTATATAGTCATGAAGTCAACCATCAGACAGGGGCACACACCTTCAGAACTCTGATGAGTCAAAACACTCGATTCCATAAACATCAAATGTTTTCCAGCATTTACGTGTTCGACCTCATTAGCTACCCAAAGTTAGGCAACAGGGAGGTATCAGTAGTCTTGTCACGTTGAGCTTAACGAATGCTCCCAAGGGTACTGACCCAATCCGGAGACCAGCGCTGTTGTCTTCTCACTCTCCCAGTTAGGCCGGCACCTTTAAAAATGATCTCAACACAGTCCCCAGACAGAAAATAGCTATAAATACCCACAGAGACAGATAGTTGAAAAGGTCAACGTTAGTTGGAGAACGGAAAGTCGTATCCAGAGGAGAATCGGTGCTGAATATGAGAAGAGCAGACATGGGTTCAAATACTATTTGAAATCATTTCAAATACTTCAGCTGTGCTTGATTGAGCTTGCCTTTTGCAATGGATGTAATAGAACAGTCCCAAAAGTGCACCCCCCGCCCATCTTAAAGCGGATGCTTAAAATATTTGAAAGATTTCAAATAGTATTTGAACCCGGGTCTGGATAAGGTGAACTACGGATGTGTCCCAATTGGCACCCTATTCACTATGTAGTGCACTTATTTTGATCAGGTTTTGTTCAAACGTAGTGCCCTACATAGGGAATAGGGTGCCATCTGGGACACCTTCTAAGACAGTAAGCTATTTTTAATTCATTCAGATGAGCTAAAAGAGGAGATACATCGAACATGGCATTTGAGAATGGGTGTTTAATTCAGTGAGGAGAGCATTAGTGACATCACACCTAACTTAGAATGCACTTAGTCAGTTGTCCAACTGGATGTATCTTCCCTTTCCACTTTTTGTACACTTTCATATCAGAAAAGACATGAAAATAAACTATTGAGAGTGTCATGAAGTTGGCCTGGGGGTAGGTTTATGACAGTCATAAATACCTCTTCCCCCCTTTTACCTCTCTCTACCCTACTGATGTTACATTTGCAAACACCTTGGTTAACATAGAGATTCTGGGAACATCAGAAGGTGGTGCGAAATGAACTATATTCTGGTATTCCAACCAATTGAACATATGCGGTGGTACTTAATGAATATGATGTCAGTTTGGTTGTCATCTGAGACATTCTCATCAATGATAAGATGACAAACTCTACAGTGGAAAGTCTACACATCAGAGTTATCGGATTCACATGGAATTGTTGTTCAATTTAAATGTTTGAATATGAAATTTTTCGTGATGGGATGAAATGTGATTTTAGCTTCTAAAATGTGAGATTTGGGTTTTCATACGGTTAGGGCTATGCTCAATCAGTGGCCCGCCCCTGTGAAGGGACATGGGCTATAAAACTTTTCAAACACGCCCTCCTCTCCCTTCCTATATAAAGCCTTGACGACAATGTAACCTCCTGTTCCGAGGATGTGAGGACGACGGTCCGATGTCAGAATGGTTCAGGTAACTACAGAACGAAGCCAACATCAGCGTGAGCTTTGGTTGCGAATGGTATGTACTTTGAACTCTTATTCACTACAGAAGTGATACCCCCTAGCCGTTGAGTTAGCAACAGCAGCTGCAAATGCAGGTTAGGAAGGAACAGACAGAGTATCCCATCTACCACACAACGACATTACTACAACGTATCCAATTTACCAGCAGAGACATTCTTCAAAGGACAAAGGACTCGGTTGGGCAACACTGCCTTCCATCTACCACCAACCTACCGAAGCGCAGCTCAGAGTAAATATTTATTGCATTTTCCTTTTCCAAATGGGCGGTAATTTAGAATGCATAAGATTCTGTATTTACGATAGCACAGCTTCGCCCTTTGTTCCTCAGTCTTCCCGCTCTTTCACTCAAACCCAGCCCTTTTCTTTTGTGTAACCAGCTGTCATATCTGTTCCGCCCGCTAGGGACTTTTTCCTTTATGACGTAATTTGAAATCAAGTTACGATTTAATTATGTGTATGTGTAATTAGTTAGGTATTTAGTAAATAAATAATTAAACCCAATTTTGTATTGCGGATTCAATTTGTTAGCCAGGGTTCCAAGAACTAACAACTTTCAGATGAGACTGAATTAAGATGATGATTAATATTGACTGCTATTGATGTAAAATATTACTAGGTCTTTAAGAGTTTATTCGGAAGATAACAGCTCTATAAATATTATTTTGTGGTGCCCCAACTCTCTAGTTAATTACATTTACATGATTAGCACAATCAGGTAATGTTAATTACGGAGAAATTATTTTATAGAATAGCATGTCATATCACTTAATCCGGCATAGCCAAAGACACGACAAGAGAGAGTAGAGTGGAGAAATAGTCAAACACAAAAATGGAGGGTGACAGGGAAAAATTGTGTGTGTGTGAGGGAGAGTGAGAGAGTAAAACATAAAAAAAGAGAGCGCTGTAAGCGATGTATCGATTTGGAGAACGCTCAAAGACGTGGTCCCAATACGATGAGTCAGTGGCTTGGAGCCGACTCAAAAAGTTCTGCCTGTTTGACAGCTGGGCCATTAGAACATGACAATGCAGCATTGGTGCAGTACGGAGACATGGGGGAGCAGTGACAGCCAAGCTGCAGGGAGAGCAGAACCTGCTAAATATGCTGCTGCTGATTTTGTTACACACACACACCTCTGTGTTGCAAACAAATTGTCCTTAGGGGGATGATAAAGTCAGTAAATGTCTAAAGAGTAGTGATATATTGTTGGCTCCAAACTGAATCCTAACTGCCTTAATCTTGGGAGAGGGAAAAAAATCACTACGTTGAGCTACTGTAGATATAGGCGTAATAACATTTGGGCTAAGTGATATTCAATTGGCTTCAAACCTCTACTCTATTAGTGCTTCAACACCTGCTTTTCTTGCTGTTTGGGGTTTTAGGCTGGGTTTCTCTACAGCACTTTGAGATATCAGCTGATGTACGAAGGGCTATATAAATACATTTGATTTAAATGTGATATTAGAGACTAGTGAGATATTATTGGTTCCATCTAAACCCTAGCATGCCTTGTATTGGGAGAGAGGGTAAATAACTGTGGTGAGATATATTGTACACTTAAGGCGTCCGCTTCCGGAACAGATCATGCATATATTATGACGCCATTTTGTGAAGTTTTTGTTTGTTTTGGTCTTCGGCAAGGGTTTGTTCGGCTGTTTGTGAACACAAAAGAAATTGAGGCAAGCTGATGTTCGGAGCCAAAGTCTACGCCCCTTCATCAGTCATTGGTCAAGAGTAGGGATTATTCAATGAAGTGTGTGTTGTCATTCAACAAAAGACAACTCATTTTCGTTTTTTTCTTTCTTCAATTGCACCAAACAAACAACAACTTTTTGGGTGTATGATATTGAGTTGGCTCAAAAGTGAATCGTACCAAAGTCTTGGGAAAGAGGACTTATTGCATGGAGCATCACGGTGGAGGAAAACTTGAATGTAAACTGTCTTGAATCAATTGTCAGTCACAAATGAGATCCAGTCATGTAATACAGCACTAGTACAGCCAGCTTTTGAAGTTCGCAGTCTTTACATTAGACGTTTACTCATTTTCAATCCATTCAAAGTCTTTTCGTCAACAAAAAAAAAACAACGCCAACGACTGGCCATGCTGGGTGTGTTTCACTATTACACAATGCTTCAATAACACAGACCAGAACCACATATTTAGACAGCTGTGACACAAACTACAGCTACACTGCAGTAAGCCCAGGAGAGCAGGAACAGCAGCAGCAAGTCAAGTGCTGAGTCAAAATGTATGAAAAAATGTAAACACATTCAAGTTACACATGTAATTAACTGCAACAGATATAAACAAACATCAGACAAACGTGACCAAATATAAACAAAAACAAAATATCCAACAAATACAAAAAATGCAACAAACAAATATCAAACAAAAGGACTGCAGAGCAGAGTTTGGAGGGTGGTGAACAGTTAACACCATAGAACTGTAGACTGTGTGATATGATTTCGTTCTTGGGTGAAGTCGAAGCCGCGGAGGGCTACACGGCCACCTCATCACCCAGACAGTCCGCGGGGCTCTCCGCATTCATTACGTTGAACAGAAGTGCCGCGCCCTCAGGCCGCGCCCCCTCACCCCGCCCCCAGCTGTCCCTGTCACTGCTCTCATCCGCGTTGGACTCGTACTCCGAACCTATCCCCGACTCCCGGAAACGGAGGAGCTCCAGGGCTCCAAGAACCCCCAGAGGGGAGTCCCCGCCTGGGCAGCCCGAGCATGGACTCTCGGCCTCCTGGTTCTGGCTCTCGTGGTTGTCCCCTCCCCCACTGTGGGGGAAGCGGAAGCACTCCAGCCTCACTCCGCCCAGGCCCAGAGAGTGGCTGTCCGGGGCCCTGGTCCCTGGAGGAGAGGCCCCTGGTAGGATGGAGGACCAGGGGCCATTGGTTATCTGGGGCTGACCCTGCAGGGGGCCCATGGAGATGTGGGTGGTGGTGATGTCATGTAGCAAGGAGGGGGGCTTGGCACGGAAGGTGATCTCCAGCAGACTGTCTTGGGAGCCCACTGTGGAGAGAAGAGAGAGAATTTGTTGGAATGGAGGAAAGAAGATGATTGGAGGGAATATAGCGAGAGGAAGTGAGTTGAGGACAGGACTGAGAGAGGAGATGATGATAGATTAAAAAGGGCAAGATGACAGTGTTGCTTACGAGCTGTGATGTCAATGTGGATAATTATTTTAAAAACTCAGCAGAAAAAGAAACGTCTTCACTGTCAACTGTGTTTATTTTCAGCAATCTTAAAATGGAAATATATGTATGAACATAAGATTCAACAACAGACATAAAATGAACAAGTTCCACAGACATGTGACTAACGGAAATGGAATAATGTGTCCCTGAACAAAGGGGAGGTCAAAATCAAAAGTAACAGACCGTATCTGGTGTGGACACCAGCTGCATTAAGTACTGCAATGCAGCTCCTCATGGACTGCACCAGATTTGGCTGGTTCTTGCTGTGAGATGTTACCCCACTCTTTCACCAAGGCACCCGCAAGTTCCCGGTATTTCTGGGGGGAATGGCTCTACCCCTCACCCTCCGATCCAACAGGTCCCAGACGTGATCAATGGGATTGAGAACGGGCTCGTCACTGGCCACTGACATTCCTTGCAGGCAATCACACGCAGAACGAGCAGTATGGCTGGTGGCATTGTTATGCTGAAGGGTCATGTCAGGGTCATGTCAGGATGAGCCTGCAGGAAGGGTACCACATGGAGGAGGATCTTCCCTGTAACACACAGCATTGAGATTGCCTGTAATGACAACAAGCTCAGTCCGATCATGCTGTGACACACCACCCCAGACCATGACGGACCCTCCACCTCCAAATCGATCCCGCTCCAGAGTACAGACCTCGGTGTAACGCTCATTCCTGCGACGATAAACGCGAATCCGACCATCACCCCTGGTGAGACAAAACTGCGACTCGTCAGTGAAGAGCACTTTTTGCCAGTCCTGTCTGGTCCAGCGACGGTGGGTTTGTGCCCATAGGCGACATTGTTTCCAGTGATGTCTGGTGAGTACCTGCCTTACAACAGGCCTACAGTCCAGCCTCTTAGCCTATTGCGGACAGTCTGAGCACTGACGGATGGATTGTGCGTTCCTAGTGTAACTCGGGCAGTTGTTGTTGCCATCCTGTACCGAACATCACACCATCCTGTAGGTGTGTTGTTACACGTGGTTTACCACTGCGAGGACGATCTGCTCTCCGTCCTGTCTCCCTGTAGCGCAGTCTTAGGCATCTCACAGTACAGACATTGCAATTTATTTCCCTGGCCACATCTGCAGTCCTCATGCCTCCTTGCAGCATTCGTAAGGCATGTTCACGCAGATGTGCATCTTTCTTTTTGTGTTTTTCAGAGTCAGTAGAAAGGCCTCTCAGTGTCCTAAGTTTTCATAACTGTGACCTTATTTGCCTACCATCTGTAAGCTGTTAGTGTCTTATCCCAGAGAGGTTATGTGGGACACTAGCATCCCACCTGGCCAAAAGCCATTTCGCAGAGCGCGAAATTCAAATAAATTACTGTAAAAAAATCAAACTTTCATGAAATCACACATGTAAGATACCAAATTAAAGCTACACGTGTTGTGAATCCAGCCAACATGTCAGATTTCAAAAATGCTTTTCGGCGGAAACAAACGATGCTGTTATCTGAGGATAGCACCTCCGTAAACAAAAGAGAGAAAACATATTTCAACCCTACAGGCACGACACAAAACGCAGAAATATGAATATAAATCATGCCTTACCTTCGACGAGCTTCTTCTGTTGGCACTCCAATATGTCCCATAAACATCAAAAATGGTCCTTTTGTTCAATTAATTAAGTCGATATACACTGCTCAAAACAAATAAAGGGAACACTTAAACAACACAATGTAACTCCAAGTCAATCACACTTCTGTGAAATCAAACTGTCCACTTAGGAAGCAACACTGATTGACAATAAATTTCACATGCTGTTGTGCAAATGGAATAGACAACAGGTGGAAATTATAGGCAAATAGCAAGACACCCCCAATAAAGGAGTGGTTCTGCAGGTGGTGACCACAGACCACTTCTCAGTTCCTATGCTTCCTGGATGATGTTTTGGTCACTTTTGAATGCTGGCGGTGCTTTCACTCTAGTGGTAGCATGAGATGGAGTCTACAACCCACACAAGTGGCTCAGGTAGTGCAGCTCATCCAGGATGACACATCAATGCGAGCTGTGGCAAGAAGGTTTGCTGTGTCTGTCAGCGTAGTGTCCAGAGCATGGAGGTGCTACCAGGAGACAGGCCAGTATATCAGGAGACGTGGAGGAGGCCGTAGGAGGGCAACAACCCAGCAGCAGGACTGCTACCTCCGCCTTTGTGCAAGGAGGAGCAGGAGGAGCACTGCCAGAGCCCTGCAAAATGACCTCCAGCAGGCCACAAATGTGCATGTGTCTGCTCAAACGATCAGAAACAGACTCCATGAGGGAGGTATACCCCTGCCCGACGTCCACGGGGGGGGGGGGGGGGGGGGGGTTGTGCTTACAGCCCAACACCGTGCAGGACGTTTGGCATTTGCCAGAGAACACCAAGATTGGCAAATTCACTACTGGCGCCCTGTGCTCTTCACAGATGAAAGCAGGTTCACACTGAGCACATGTGACAGACGTGACAGAGTCTGGAGACGCCATGGAGAACGTTCTGCTGCCTGCAACATCCTCCAGCATGACCGGTTTGGCGGTGGGTCAGTCATGGTGTGGGGTGGGGTGGCATTTCTTTGGGGGGGCCGCACAGCCCTCCATGTGCTCGCCAGAGGTAGCCTGACTGCCATTAGGTACAGAGATGAGATCCTCAGACCCCTTGTGAGACCATATGCTGGTGCGGTTGACCCTGGGTTCCTCCTAATGCAAGACAATGCTAGACCTCATGTGGCTGGAGTATCAGCAGTTCCTGCAAGTGGAAGGCATTGATGCTATGGACTGGCCCGCCCGTTCCCCAGACCTGAATCCAATTGAGCACATCTGGGACATCATGTCTCGCTCCATCCACCAACGCCACGTTGCACCACAGACTGTCCAGGAGATGGCGGATGCTTTAGTCCAGGTCTGGGAGGAGATCCCTCAGGAGACCATCCGCCACCTCATCAGGAGCATGCCCAGGCGTTGTAGGGAGGTCATACAGACACGTGGAGGCCACACACACTACTGAGCCTCATTTTGACTTGTTTTAAGGACATTACATAAAAGTTGGATCAGCCTGTAGTGTGGTGTTCCACTTTAATTTTGAGTGTTACTCCAAATCCAGACCTCCATGGGTTGATAAAAATTATCAATGGAAATCAAATGTGTGATTTTGTTATCAGCACATTCAACAATGTAAAGAAGAAAGTATTTAATAAGAATATTTCATTCACTCAGATCTAGGATGTGTTATTTTAGTGTTCCCTTTATTTTTTTGAGCAGTGTATATCCAAAATGTCCATTTATTTGGCGAGATTGATCCAGAAAAACACCGGTTCCAAAAACACCGGAGCAACGTGACTACAACATTTTTCAAAATGTACCTATAAACTTTGCCAAAACATTTCAAACTAGTTTTGTAATACAACTTTAGGTATTTATTAAAGTAAATAATCGATCAAATTGAAGATGGGATGATCTGTGTTCAATACAGGAAGAAAACAAACCGACGCTACCTTTCTGGTCACGCACCTCTAACAAACAGTACACTTGAAGTGACCCTCATTTTGAACACGGCTACTTCTGCATTACACTAAGGAAAACCTCAACCAATTTCAGCCTGCTACATAAGTTCTGTTATACTCACAGACATTATTCAAACAGATTTAGAAACTTCAGAGTGTTTACAATCCACATCTACAAATAATATGCATATCTTATCTTCTGGGGATGGGTAGCAGGCAGTTGAATTTGGGCATGCATTTCATCAAGACCTGAAAATACTGCCCCCTATCACCAAAAAGTTAATGACCGTTCCACAGGTGCATGTTCATTAATTGTTTATGGTTCATTGAACAAGCATGGGAAACCGTATTTAAACCCTTTACAATGAAGATCTGTGGAGTTATTTGAATCTTTACGAATAAATCTTTGAAAGACAGGGTCCTGAAAAAGGGACGTTTCTCTTTTTGCTGAGTTGACATAACAGTTCAGAATCACCTGTGTGAAAGGAAGAGCAAGAGAACCAAAGAAAGAGAAGGGAGGCATGACGAGAGGGTGAGAGAGGAGAAGAGAAACAAGGATGAAGAGGGTGAGTGGAGAAAAAGGGATGAAGAGATAAGATGGAGGGATGATGAGAGATGGATGAAGAAAGAGAGGGGGAGAGAAATAAATGGAAGAGGGAGAGAGATGAAGAGAACAAGGGATGAAGAGAGAAGGAGGAATAAAGAAAGGCAGACAATCAAAGAGCGAAGGGATGAAGAAAAAGTAAGAGATGCCACTCCTATTTGAAAGTGTTCCCTCAGGTCTGGTGGGAAGGAAAAGTAATTCCGCTACCAAAGAACAGTAAAGCCCCCTTTACTGGCTCAAATAGTCAACCAATTAGCCTTCTCTCTTTCTTAGTAAACTTTTGGAAAAAAATGTGCTTGTCCAGATAATGCTTTTTACAGTAAACAAATTGACAGACTTTCAGCACGCTTATAGGGAAGGAGATTCAACATGTACGGAAGACACTTACACAAATGACTGATGATTGGCTGAGAGAAATTGATGATAAAACAATTGTGGGAGCTGTTTGGTTAGACCTCAGTGCGGCTTTTGACATTATCGATCATAGTCTGTTGCTGGAAAAACGCATGTGTTATGGCTTTACACCTCCTGCTATATTGTGTCTGTCTAACAGAACACCAAGGGTGTTGTTTAATGGAATCCTCTCCAACAAAATCCAGGTAGAATCAGGAATTCCCCAGGGCAGCTGTTCTAGTACCCTTACATAATAAAGAGCTGCAGTCAGTTTCAAAATGGGTTGCAAGAAATAAGTTAGTCCTAAATATTTCAAAAATTAAAACCATTGTATTTGGGACAAATCATTTACTAAAACCTAAACCTCAACTAAATCTAGTAATGAATAATGTGGAAAATGAGCATGTTGAGGTGACTAAATTGCTTTGAGTAACCCTGGAGTAATGTTGTCTGGTTAAACTACTAGCAAACAACTTGGACACCCATGCATAACCCACAAGACATACCACCACAATCACAATCTCAAAGTCCAGAACAGATTATGGGAGGCGCACGTTACTACATAGAGCCATGTAAGCAGTAGAATCAGATTTTAAAAAACAGATAAAAACACACTTCATGGAAAAGCGGGGACTGTGAAGAGACACACACATTATAACACACACTCTACATACAAGTACACATGGATTTTGTATTGTAGATATGTGGTAGTAGAGTAGTGGCCTGAGGGCACACACAATGTATTGTGAAAAGTTTTATGAGATGTAATATTTTTGATTGTACATAACTGTCTTAATGTTGCTGGACCACAGGAATAGTGTCCGGCAACATTAAGGCAGGAACTAATGGGGATCCTTAATAAATAATACAAATGGGAAGAAGAACCACCACTCACTGGAGCTGAGTCCTGCAACAGATTTGAGCTCCAGCTCCTGGATCTGATTGACCAGTAGGGAGATGTGCTGCAGTAGATCAGTGTTCTGCAGTAGGAGTCTCTGAACCCGGGCCTGGGCGTCTGTCCTGGCACACACCTCCACTGACAGCTGGTCCTGGAGCAAGCGCACCTAGGTAGGCATACGTAGAAGAGAGGTTAGAGTGCACACACACATATACACTACCGGTCAAACGTCTTAGAACACCTACTCATTCAAGGGTTTCTCTTTATTTTTACTATTTTCTACATTGTAGAATAACCGCGAAGACATAAAACCTAGGATATAACACATATGGAATCATGTAGTAACAAAAAATGTGTTAAATCAAAATACATTTTGTGTTTGTGTAACGGCGTTCTTCGTTTGTTGAAAGAGAGTCGGACCGAAATGCAGCGTGGTGGTTACTCATGACTTTAATGGAAAAGTGAACACATGAAATAACTATACAAAAATACAAAACAACAAACGGAACGTGAAACTTCATTACAGCCTATCTGGTGAAACTACACAGAGACAGGAACAATCACCCACGAAATACAAAGTGAAACTCAGGCTACCTAAATATGGTTCCCAATCCGAGACAACGAGAATCACCTGACTCTGATTGAGAACCGCCTCAGGCAGCCAAGCCTATACTAGACACACCCCTAATCAACCACAATCTCAATGCCTACAAAAACCCCAATAAGACAATACAATAACCCCATGTCACACCCTGGCCTGAACAAATAATTAAAGAAAACACAAAATACTAAGACCAAGGCGTGACAGTTTGAGATTCTTCAAATAGCCACCCTTTGCCTTGATGACAGCTTTGCACACTCTTGGCAATCTCTCAACCAGCTTCACCTGGAATGCTTTTCCAACAGTCTTGAAGGAGTTCCGACATATGCTGAGCACTTGGCTACATTTCCTTCACTCTGCGGTCCGACTCATCCCAAACCATCTCAATTTGGTTGAGGTTGGGGGATTGTGGAGGCCAGGTCATCTAATGCAGCACTTCATCACTCTCCTTGGTCAAATAGCCCTTACACAGCCTGGAGGTGTGTTGGGTCATTGTCTTGTTGAAAAACAAATACTAGTCCCACTAAGCCCAAACCAGATGGGATGGCGTATCACTGCAGAATGCTGTGGTAGTCACGGTGGTTAAGTGTAATAAGTGGTGTAAAAATAAATCACAGACAGTGTCACCAGCAAAGCACCCCGACACCATAACACCTCCTCCTCCATGCTTTACGGTGGGAAAGACTCATGCAGAGATATTGCGTTCACACACACTGCGTCTCACAAAGACACAGTGGTTGGAACCAAAAATCTCCAATTTGGACTCTCCAATTTGTCAATTGCTCATGTTTCTGACTCCTAAGCAAGTCTCTTCTTATTGGTGTCCTTTAGTAGTGGTTTCTTTGCAGCAATTCGACCATGAATGCCTTATTCACACTCTCCTCTGAACAGTTGATGTTGAGATGTGTCTGAAACTTCAACTCTGAAGCATTTATTTGGGCTGCAATGTCTGAGCTGGTAACTCTAATGGACTTGTCCTTTGCAGCAGAGGTAACTCTGGGTCTTCCATTCCTGTGGCGGTCCTCATGAGAGCCGGTTTCATCATAGCGCTTGATGGTTTTTGCAACTGCACTTGAAGAAACTTTCGAAGTTCTTGAAATGTTCCGTATTGACTGACCTTCATGTCTTAAAGTAATGATGGGCTGTTGTTTCTCTTTGCTTATTTGAGCTGTTCTTGCCATAATATGGACTTGGTCTTTTACCAGATAGGATTATCTTCTGTATATCCCCCTACCTTGTCACCACACAATTGTTTGGCTCAAACGCATTAAGAAGGAAAGAAATTCCACAAATTAACTTAAGGCACACTTGTTAATTCAAATGCATTCCAGGTGACTACCTCATGAAACTGGTTGAGAGAATGCCAAGAGTGTGCAAAGCTGTCATCAAGGCAAAGGGTGGCTATTTGAAAGGATGGCTATTTATAAAATATATTTTGATTTGTTTAACACTTTTTTGGTTACTACATGATTCCATATGTGTTATTTCATAGTTTTGATATCTTCACTATTATTCTACAATGTAAAAATTTGTAAAAAATTAAGAAAAACCCTTGAATGAATAGGTGTTCTAAAACATTTGACCGGTGGTGTATGTAGGTATGTTTGTGTGCAGGCTCACACACCAGGGGCACGAACAAATGCGAACACACACATCACACAAGATCTAATTAAATTTCATGGTACACACACCCACTGATCAAGATCAAAGCAAATGTTTCTTCACTTCTACAATTCTGACGCTGTTCAATCAGCATTAGATAGAATCCCTCATTATAATCAAAAGTAAGCCCAAACCTCATTAGACCAAGCCATGTGATTATAGGAAAGAGAAGAGAGAACAAGAAACAGAAAAGAGAGCACAGAGTGACACCGTTGAGCTGGCTTGCTCATTAGCCATAAGGAATGTCTTATTACTCCAGCAGAGATGAGCGCTACCTTTGATGAAAAGCACTGTCTTGTCCCCCCTTTACAGCCACAATTGCCTTGTTGAACTGTCAATCATTATAGGGATACCTCAGGGTTGCAACCAAAACAAATTAAACCAAAGGTTTGCGTGTAGGACAATAGCTGAGCCTAGGGTTGCAAAGGAAGGATATATTTCTGGATATAAACATTCTAAGTTTACCAGTAAATTATTAGAATTTTGCTAACTTCAAATTGTTTATATATATATTTTTTAATCATATAACATCTAGTGACCTTTTTGGGTACTTCAGATTATCACAGGTGTCTAATTATCTCTGGCCCTCTGTGTGGCCATATCGCGTTGTAAAATATATAAAATAATCAAACAGCTAAGACGATTTTAAAATACACATTTTTATGACAAGGCTGTAAAACATCACCCTAAATATAAAACAGGCAATTTAGTCAATACCATTGGTGTTTAATATGAGGGTGTCAGCATAAAATATCATTTCTATCCATTTTTTACACACTTGAATTTATTTCGTCATGTTTTGGTGCCAAACTGGTGGCAGTTGTGAAATAAGTTAGTTGAAAGAGTTGCAGAGTTAATTGAAAAATAATTCCATTGTTGATTAGATGCTTTTTAAATACATTTTCTCTTGAACCATATGGTGTATCCACTAGAAACTCAGACAAAGTTATACAAAAGGAATACTAATATATATATATATATAAATAAATACTTTTAAAAAAAGTTATTCAAATATAAATGACCAAAGTACAATAGATTGCCATATAGATTACCAGTTAATTATCAAAATTACAGAATATTCCAGTAACTTTGGTAAATTGCCGGTAGCTTTGAAACCCTAGTTGAGCCACTTGTGCTGTTCACACACTCCAGTTTTCAGGTTGTTAGCTAGCAACTTTAAAGGTACTTTTTACGCACTGCAAATCAAAGCGTATGTTTCTGGTCTAAACTGCCTTTACTAACAGTGTACATTACTTTGGCAAACTGAACATCAACATGTTTGAATAGCGCAGACCCACACGCATGAGCTGCATTCAACAAGGCAAACCAACATTTGGAACTGTTTGGAAACGTGTGTCTACCTGTGCTGCAGCAGCCTGGGCCTGCTGCTCCTGCTGCTGGAGCTGTCTCTGGAGAAGCTGCACCTGGTGTGCCACAGAGCAGTCCACAGCTAGCAAGCTTGACACAGGTGGCCCTGACCTGGATGAGGTCAGCTGCTGGGTTGGGTCCTTGGATGGGGAAAATGAGGACCAGGTCAGTGATTATGATCTATAATGACTGAGGATACACAATGCATTACATACTGCAAGGGTTGTAAGATAACAGGAACTTTCCCCAAAATTCTATGGTTTTCCAGAAATCCTGGTTGGAGGATTCCCAGATTTGCTGCTTATTCCCTCCTGATTCCAGGAATCCAACCAGGCTTTCAGGAAAACCAGGTCATTTTGGGGAAGTTACTGGCATTTTGCAACCCCATACATTATTTTAAACAATTTATACTATTACTTTTGATACTTAAGTATATTTAAAACCATATACTTTGACTTCTGCTCAAGTGGTATTTGAAGTAGTTGTAACGATCGTCGTTGGTGGAATTAGACCAAGATGCAGCGTGGGGTAGGTTAATCATATTCTTTAATGATAACCAGAAAAACAAGAACACCAACGAAACATACAGCCTAGTAGGGTTCAACAGCAACAACACATGGACAAGATCCCACAACATAGGTGGAGGGAGGGGGGGGGTCTACCTAAGTATGATTCCCAATCAGAGACAACAATAGACAGCTGCCTCTGACAGAGCTGGTGTAACGGAGTCAGGTTTGTAGGCCTCTTTTTCAGTTCTACCCACAAATTTTCTATAGGATTGAGGTCAGGGCTTTGTGATGGCCACTCCAATACCTTGACTTTGTTGTCCTTAAGCCATTTTGCCACAACTTTGGAAGTATGGAAGTCATTGTCCATTTGGAAGACCCATTTGCAACCAAGCTTTAACTTCCTGACTGATGTCTTAACTTCTTGGATATAGGGGGCGCTCTTTTAATTTATGGATAAAAAAACGTGCCCGTTTTAAGCGCAATATTTTGTCACGAAAAGATGCTCGACTATGCATATAATTGGCAGCTTTGGAAAGAAAACACTCTAAGGTTTCCAAAACTGCAAAGATATTACCTGTGAGTGCCACAGAACTCATGCTACAGGCGAAACCAAGATAAAACTTCAACCAGGAAATGGGCAGAATTTTTTAAGCTCTGTTTTCCATTGTCTCCTTATATGGCTGTGAATGCGCCGGGAATGAGCCTGCCCTTCCTATCGTTTCTCCAAGGTGTCTGCAGCATTGTGACGTATTTGTAGGCATATCATTGAAAGATTGGCCATAAGAGACTACATTTACCAGGGGTCCGCCCGGTGTCCTTTGTCTAAATTGGTGCGTAATCTACAAGCTGCACGCAGTCATCCAGTGATTTAGAGGAGAGAGGAGGCTTTCAACGAACGATATATCATGAAGAGATATGTGAAAAACACCTTGAGGATTGATTCTAAACAACGTTTACCATGTTTCAGTCGATATTATGGAGTTAATTTGGAAAAAAGTTATGCGTTTTGAAGACTGAATTTTCGTTTTTTTTTGGTAGCCAAACGTGACACACCAAACGGAGCAATTTCTCCTAAACAAATAATCTTTCAGGAAAAACTGAGCATTTGCTATCTAACTGAGAGTCTCCTCATTGAAAACATCTGAAGTTCTTCAAAGGTAATGATTTTATCTGAATGTTTTTCTGGTTTTTGTGAAAATGTTGCCTGCTAATGCTAACGCTAAATGCTACACTAGGTGCGCTAGCTGTTACACAAACGCTTGTTTTGCTATGGTTGAGAAGCATATTTTGAAAATCTAAGATAACAGTGTTGTTAACAAAAGGCTAAGCTTGAGAGCTAGCATATTAATTTCATTTCATTTGCGATTTTCATGAATAGTTAACGTTGCGTTATGGTAATGAGCTTGAGGCTGTATTCACGATCCCGGATCCGGGATGGCTCGACGCAAGAAGTTAAAATGTTGCTTCAATATATCCACCTAATTTTCTTCCCTCATGATGCCATCTATTTTGTGAATTGCACCAGTCCCTCCTGCAGCAAAACACCCCCACAACATGATGCTGCCACCCCCAAGCTTCACGGTTGGGATGTGTTCTTCGGCTTGCAAGCCTCCCCATAAACATAATGATAGTCATTGTGGCCAAACAGTTCTATTTTTGTTTCATCAGACCAGAGGACATTTCTCCAAAAAGTACAATCTTTGTCCCCATGTGCAGTTGCAAACCATAGTCTGGCTTTTTTATGGCAGTTTTGGAGCAGTGGCTTCTTCCTTGCTGAGCGGCCTTTCAGGTTATGTCGATATAGGACTCGTTTAACTGTGGATATAGATACTTTTGTACCTGTTTCCTCCAGCATCTTCACAAGGTTCTTTGCTGTTGTTCTGGGATTGATTTGCACTTTTCGCACCAAAGTACGTTCATCTCTAGGAGACAGAACGCATCTCCTTCCTGACCGGTATGAGGGCTGCGTGGTCCCATGTTGTTTATACTTGCTTACTATTGTTTGTAACCTTCAGGCGTTTGGAAATTGCTCCCAAGGATGAACCAGACTTGTGGAGGTCTACAATTTGTTTTCTGAGGTCTTGGCTTATTTCTTCTGATTTTCCCATGATGTCAAGCAAAGAGGCACTGAGTTTGAATTGTAGGCCTTGAAATACATCCACAGGTACACCTTCAATTGACTCAAATGATGTCAATTAGCCTATCAGAAGCTCCTAAAGCCATTACATCATTTTCTGGAATTTTCCAAGCTGTTTAAAAGCACAGTCAGCTTAGTGTATGTAAACTTCTGACCCACTGGAATTGTGATACAGTGAAATAATCTGTCTGTAAACAATTGTTGGAAAAATTGTAATGTCAATAAAATATGGTAAATAAGTGTGAAGCAGTAATGGGCAGTCACTACCATCATGGGACTTCATTCATTGTTTTATTCAGCGTTTAGTGTAGTGTGTACATTTTAGTGTAGTGTGTAGTGCATTTCATCTTTAAAAAATATCGAAACATAGTCGAAAAATAGACTATTGGAATGAAAGAGAGCGGTTGTTATCAGCCTTATGGAAATTATGGATGTCTTTGAGTGCCTCCTTGTATTGTACAGCAGGTTAGCCAGACAGACATCTACCACATCACAGTAAAACAACTCATCTAGAGTCTAGATTGACCCTTAACCCTATCTCAGCTCATTTCAGATATAGGTATGGTTTGTTTTTTTAGGATGATCCTTAGTTTACCAGTTTATTTGTCTAGTTTATTGATAGTATACTGTAAAAAACAGATCGTTCAACTTTTCTCTACTCTGACAGAGAATGTCCTTCTAAATGAGCGATAGAACAAGAGAGATGATGAATATTTCAATACCTTACCTTGACGTTTCTTTTTTTGCTGAGTTTAGTAGGGGGAAACGGTTTTAAAACGGAGTAAAACAATGTACTTCCTGAACTTGTCCAATACAAATACATATTTTTGTTTTCTTTTGTAAATCATTTTGCAACGGTTTGCTCTAATAAATACAACCCAGGTCATACACATTACCTTCCCATCTTTACTGAGAAGGTCCTGGCTCTTGTCCTGGTCGGATGACAAACGGTCGATGCTCTCCTCTGTAGTGGCTTCAAGGTCAGTGGAATCAGACAATGCCAACCTCTTCTTGGCTGAGAGAGAGACAGAGAGACATAGAGAGAGAGAGAGAGAGAGACAACAACAAACAAAATAACAATCACAAGCAAAAACGCTAAACATAACCCATTCCTTACATACAAATGAATAGTACATAATATTTTTATAGCGCTTTTCTCAGACCAAAAAAACTGAAACATGGAATTCAAACTTGGCTGCTCTCCACACTCGCTGGAGTCACAACACACACGACAATCTCTAACTGATTCAGCCTCAGTAGAGAATGTCACCACTGTGCAAAGATGAAACAGTATGCCAGTCACACCTGGCACGGCGTCTGCCCCCTCTGCGTCGGCAGTGCTGGTGTCCCCTCCATCCTCTGAGATCTGTTCCCCTGTCTGCTGCAGGGTCAGCTGGTGGCACACGTCAAAGGCCTGGCCCACCGTCCGCACGATGCGCATGGCCTGGGACTGGAGGTGGGCAGGGGGAGGGGGGAGAGGGAGGAGTGGGGAGAGGGAGGTGAGTTGACGGAGGGACAGGGGAGAGAGGTAGGTGAGGGGAGGGAGGAGAGGGGAAAAGGGAGGAGAAGGGTAGGACAGACGGGATCAGGTGTGGAGAAAGGGGGAAGAGGGGGTAGTGGGATGGAGATAAAAGGAGAAACAGTTGAAAGAGAGGGAGATAGAAAGAGGGGGGAGTGAGGGATGGAAATAGGAAGAGAACAAAAAGCACAGTAATTCAGCGATGTAGCCTTACTGATCTACTGTAGAGGTGCATGTTTTCGTTGTAACGGATTGGTTCATTCTAGAGCCTTTTTTCCTTGAGTTATCTATAGTTATCTACAGTTATATATGTCACGTGTGACCATGTGTGGAATCCAGGTGAGTCTGAAGACACGCAGGTGACAGGTGTGCGCCATAACGAGCAGCCTGGTAACCTAGAGGCCGGAGAAGCAAGTTCAGGGAGTGAGTGTTAAAAAAAAACAAACACATAATACACAATAAGAAACACGAACAATGCACAGACATGACACAGGAACAGAAACAATAACTCCTGGAAAAGGAAACAAAGTGAGTGACATAATTAGGAAAGGTAATCAGGGAGGTGATGAAGTCCAGGTGAGTCTGAAGACACGCAGGTGCGCGTAACGTTGGTGACAGGTGTGCACCATAACATGACAATATGCAGTTATATATATATATATAGTTATACAGTGCATTCAGAAAGTATTCAGATACCCTTCCCCTTTTCCAAATGTTGTTACGTCACAGCTTTATTCTAAAATGTATGAAATAACAAACAATCTACTCAAAATACCCCACAATGACAAAGCAAAAACAGGTTTTTAGAAATTTTTGCAAATGCATATGTAAAAACCAAGAGATACCTTATTTACATAAGTATTAAGACCATTTGCTATGAGACTTGAAATTGACCTCAGGTGCATCCTGTTTCCGTTGATCATCCTTGAGATGTTTCTTCAATTTGATTAGCGTCCACCTGTGTATTATTCAATTGATTGCTGTCTATATAAGGTCCCACAGTTGACAGTTCATGTCAGAGCAAAAACCAAGCCATGAGGTCGAAGGAATTGTCTGCAGAGGTCCAAGACAGGATTGTGTAGAGGCACAGATCTAGGGAAGGGTACCCAAGAACACAGTGGCCTCCATCATTCTTAAATGGAAGAAGTTTGGAAGCACCAAGACTCTTCCTAGAGCTGGCCGCCTGGCCAAACTGAGGGGGAGATGGGCCTTGGTCAGAGAGGTGAACGAGAACCCGATGGTCAGAGCTCCAGAATTCCTCTGTGGAGATGGGAGAGCCTTCCAGAAAGACAACCAGATGGAAGTCACTCCTCAGTAAAAAGGAGTGACAACACGCTTGGAGTTTGCCAAAAGGCATCTAAATGACTCTTGCCATGAGAAACAAAATTCTCTGGTCTGATGATACCAAGATTGAACTCTTAGTCCTGAATGCCAAGTGTCATGTCTGGAGGAAAGCTGGCACCAGTGAAGCATGGTGGTGGCAGCATTATGCTGTGGGGATGTTTTTCAGCGGCAGGGACTGGGAGACTAATCAGGATCGAGGGAAAGATGAACGTAGCAATGTACAGAGAGATCCTTGAGGAAAACCTGCTCCAGAGTGCTCAGGACCTCACACTGGGGCGAAGGTTCACCTTCCAACAGGACAACGACCCTAAGCATACAGTCAAGACAATGCAGGAGTAGCTTTGAGACAAGTCTCTGAATGTCCTTGATTGGCCCAGCCAGAGTGGCCCATCCAACAGAGCTTGAGAGGATCTGCAGAGAGGAATGGGAGAAACTCCCCAAATACAAGTGTGCCAAGCTTGTAGGGTCATACCCAAGAAGACTCAAGGATGTAATCGCTGCCAAAGGTGCATCAACAATGTACTGTGTAAAGTGCTATGTAAAGTATGTACTACTGTTCTAGACTGTATAACACAATTTTTTTCATTTTCAGTAGATTTTTATTGGCATGGCCACTGCTGAAATTGAACCCACAACCGTTGTGAAACCAGCACTGTGCTTCAACCAACTGAGCCACATGGATGACAAGGTCATCACTAAGATTATGGGGATACTATAAACCCTAGACAGTGATCCATGGGAAGCCACATGAAGTCCAGTAAATCAAGCCCAGTATCATCGGTTCATCCTCCCCTCCAATGGCAAAAGTTTGATCTGGAAGCCTGAGATAAGAGCTTCAAGGCTGGAGTCATCTGAATGGCAAGACTACACTACACAGGATTACAGCCTGTGTCTCTGTTCTCTGGTAAGTGAAGATGGTGGGTGGTACAGCTTGAAGATGACATTAAGGACAGAATTAAAAGCCTCTTTCTTCCCACCTCACTCAGTGATTGCGTCCTAAATGGCACCCTATTCCTTACGCAGTGCATTACATTTGACCAGGGCCCATAATCCCCAATAGGGAATAGGATGCCATTTGGGATGCAGACACTCATTAGTATGCTGCTTCACTCAGTCACTGTCTACAGTACATGACTGGTATCCATGGTGAAGTGATGAGAGCCAACCTCATTGGTGGTGTTGCTATCCAGGCTTTTGTTATGCAGAAATTTATCGCTGTTCCATATGCAGCTATGGGGTAGTCGCGTGCCAATCATTTTCCCAATATTTTTTCTTGCATGCAGGGTTGTGTGAAATTGAAATTCATCAGGTGTGTGTACTGTGTATAAAATGTGTATGCACTGTGTTCATGTAGATCAGAAAACAAATGTGTGTGCGTGCATGCACAGCGTGTGTATATGTGTTAGTATAGACTAAGCCCTTGACGATCCCTATTGATCCAAGAGTCCCAAGTAAAATATAATGCATCATGGCACATTCCCTATACCCAGCCCCCTTCCCTCCCTATTCCCTGCCCCTTCGCTAAGCAGCTGCTTGCCACGATCTGATACCCTGTAGAAATAAGCGGATTATATATCACTGATCTGGAACCTGTGGATATCTTTAATCTCATACTCAGTCCACTCCCATAGAGCTACACCCTTCCTACCCATATAATCATCACATAGAACATTCAGTTGAAGTAAGAAGTTTACATACACTTAGGTTGGAGTCGTTAAAACTTGTTTTTCAACCACAAATTTCTTGTTAATAAACTATAGTTTTGGCAAGTCAGTTAGGACATCTACTTTGTGCATGACACAAGTCATTTTTCCAACAATTATTTATACACAGATAATTTCCCTTATAATTCACTGTATCACAATTCCAGTGGTTCAGAAGTTTACATACACTAAATTGACTGTGCCTTTAAACAGCTTGGAAAATTCCAGAAATGGCTTTAGAAACTTCTGATAGGCTAATTGACATGATTTGAGTCAATTGGAGGTGTACCTGCGGATGCATTTGTAACGATTGTCGTCTTCCTCTTCTGAGGAGGAGTAGGAAATATCGGACCAATATGCAGCGTGGTAAGTGTTCGTCCTATTTATTCTACTGAACACAGAAAACAAACGAACAAGTGAATAAAGAAAACCCGAAACAGTCCCGTATGGTAAAAAACACTGAAACGGAAAATAACCACTCACTAACAAGAGTGGGAAAACAGGCTACCTAAGTATGGTTCTCAATCAGAGACAACGATTGCCAGCTGCCTCTGATTGGGAACCATACCAGGCCAAACACATAGAGATAGAAAACATAGAACACAAAACATAGACTGCCCACCCCAACTCACACCCTGACCAAACTAAAATAGAGACATAAAAAAGGAACTAAGGTCAGGACGTGACAGTATTTCAAGGCCTACCTTCAAACTCAGTGCCTCTTTGCTTGACATCATGGGAAAATCAAAAGAAATAAGCCAAAAAATTCTGGTTCATCCTTGGGAGCAATTTCGAAACGCCTGAAGGTACCACGTTCATCTGTACTAACAATAGTACGCAAGTATAAACGCCATGGGAACACACAGCCGTCATACCGCTCAGGAAGGAGACGCGTTCTGTCTCCTAGAGATGAACGTACTTTGGTGCGAAAAGTGCAAATCAATCCCAGAACAACAGCAAAGGACCTTGTGAAGATGCTGGAGGAAACAGGTACAAAAGTATCTATATCCACAGTTAAACGAGTCCTATATCGACATAACCTGAAAGGCCGCTCAGCAAGGAAGAAGCCACTGCTCCAAAACTGCCATTAAAAAGCCAGACTACGGTTTGCAACTGCACATGGGGACAAAGATCGTACTTTTGTAGAAATGTCCTCTGGTCTGATGAAACAAAAATATAACTTTGGCCACAATGACCATTGTTATGTTTGGAGGAACAAGAGGCAGCCTTGCAAGCTGAAGAACACCATCCTAACCATGAAGCATGGGGGTGGCAGCATCATGTTGTGGGGGTGCTTTGCTGCAGGAGGGACTGGTGAAATTCACAAAATAGATGGCATCATGAGGGAAGAAAATTAGGTGGATATATTGAAGCAACATCTCAAGACATGAGTCAGGAAGTTAAAACTTGGTCGCAAATGGGTCTTCCAAATGGACAATGACCCCAAGCATTCTTCCAAAGTTGTGGCAAAATGGCTTAATTTAATAAACAATTTAAAGGCAATGCTACCAAATACTAATTGAGTGTATGTACACTTCTGACTGACTGGGAAAGTGATGAAAGAAATAAAAGCTTAAATAAATCACTCTACTATTTTGACATTTCACATTCTTAAAATAAAGTGGTGATCCTAACTGACCTAAGACAGGGAATTTTTACTCTGATAAAATGTCAGGAATTGTGAAAAACTGAGTTTAAATGTATTTGGCTAAGGTGTATGTAAACTTCTGACTTCAACTGTATACTGTAGAATTATAGGATCTCTAAGGTCTTACCTTCCTCTTGGATTTGAAGACATTACAACGGAACATGTTGCTCTTTCCATCTCTTGCAATGTAACTGAAGATCTTCAAGTCCTGGGCGTCATGTGACACATAGAAAATCCTAAATGGGACGGGGAAGTATCTTGATCACGAGAATTTTATTGATTTCAATCTGAACTACTTAATCAAAAATCATCAATGGGTTTGTGTGGACATAGCAAAGAATAGTCTTAAAGAGGGTTATGTTTGAGGGCACTTGGTGCCTGTCTTTACCTGTAGATGGGGTCTTGTGTTATCATGACTGTATTGTCATCCCAAGACCACTCTTTCCTCTGGAACACAACCACAGAGCGACAACACTTACGCAATGCTGTAATTCACTCCTATGACTTATGACTTAGGGTCAGTGTTTCACCTATAAGAAACATGTATATATGGAGGTTCTTCAACTTTTTCCATCTGCAGAGACACTCAAAATGAGGGACCTTGCAGCTTCCATGAAGGACAAAGAGCTATGGCATTCGATCATTCATCAAATCATCACATTTAACAACCATAAGCCATTCCGCCTCCATATGCAAAGGAAGCCTGTTTACGTCTGACCATAGAACCGTCTTTTCATCACTGATGATGAATTTTCCTTTTGATTTACTGCATCTGGAAAATAACAGTTGTACACTTCACACTGGTGGAAACATTTAGTAACTCTAACCCTTCAATTTGATGGGCTAAGAAATAACAGTTTCAGTTTCTTGTATCATTGACCTTGGTGCAAAATAATAGTTGATGTACAAAAGTACAAATGAAATGTATCCACTCACTACTGTGAGTATAGAGAGTGGCACAGTGGTCTAAGGCACTGCATCTCAGAACAAGAGGTGTTACTGCAGTCCCTGTTTTTTTTTCCAGGCTGCATCACATCTGGCCGTGATTGGGAGTCCCATAGGGCGGCGCACAATTGGCCCAGTGTCGTCCGGGGTAGGCCGTCGTTGTAAATAAGAGTTTGTTCTTAACTGACTTGCCTAGTTAAATAAAGGATCAATAAAAGGAACTTACTCTGGATAAGGGCATCTCCTAAGTGGCTAAAATGTTGACGTGAGTTTTCACTATGAGCACAAGACAAGTCAAGCTCATGCAAATGTAGGAAAAGACACACATTCTCCAATAGAACAATTCATAATCAAGACCAACATTTTTGTAGCTACTCTGACTTCATCGGGTATTTCATATTTTGAAGGGAACTTACCTTTTTCTTTTTTCGCAAAACCACCCTTACACCATCCGCAGACACGATGATGTTGACTTTCTTCTTCTTGATGTTCTTCAATTTGAATTCATACTGTGGGGGGAAATGTATATTCCATAGATTTGTACATGAAACTGGAATATAAAAGGATCCACACAAGCTCACGGTATATAGCCTAGGGGTGACATCATGGACTTTGTGTGTATCATGTCATTATAGTTTGCACATAACCACAGAGCAGGGTTGGAGTAAATTCCATTTCAATTCATTCATATTCAGGAAGTAAACTTAGACTCCAATTCCAATTTTCCTCAACCTTGTCAGAGATACAGTTCCTGTAGAGATGTAAAGGGATGGAAACATATGCATTAAGGCAGGGAGTGAGTACTTAAGTATTTACCATCGTTGTCCCTACAAGACACCATCTGCTGCTGAGAGTAAATCAACGTTTGGGTCAACACAAAGTTGCCTAAGGCTGAAGAAAACGGGAAAAGTCAGATGGTAGAGCTGGCAAAGTCTCCAGCATCTAGGTTCCCCCTCCCCTCAGAGTGCATTAGACATGAAGGAAGTCTCGGCAGTGTGCACCGCTTTTATTCTTGCCTTTGAGTAGTTAGAACCGTTCTCGCTGCCTTCACTGCAGTCAAAGGGACCAGACATCTAAACGACAAAACACTAATCTAAAATAAACATGTTTTCCCCAAATGAGGAAACACAACATCAGAAGTCGAATTGATCAAATGAGGACTTTTATCAAAAGCATTTTTTCCCCCTCTGATCCTCAACCAAAAGGCTCATCAGGATTCTCTCATGTCAAAGGTTTGAAGATTCTCCATGCTGCTCTTCTTTTCCTGTAAAAATGCATGATATTCTGCCTGTTCTATTGGCTGACTTTTTACTTTTTACTTCATTTTTAGTATTGGCTACTTTGAAGAATCTCAAATATAAAATATATTTTGATTTGTTTAACACTTTTTTGGTTACTACATGACTCCATATGTGTTATTTCATCGTTTTGATGTATTCACTATTATTCTACAATATAGTAAAAATAAAGAAACCCTTAAATGACTAGGTGTGTCCAAACTTTTTACTGGTACTGTATATATTAAGCATACCAGATGGCACAATTGTCTTGTTTTTTTTATTTATTTACGGATACCCAGGGGCACATTCCAACACTCAGACATAATTTATAAACAAAGCATGTGTGTTTTGTGAGTCCGCCAAATCAGAGGCAATAGGGATGACCAGGGATGTCCTCTTGTCCTGCTAAGCATTCAAAATGTAATGAGTACTTTTGGGTGTCAGGGAAAACGTATGGAGTAAAAAATACATTATCTTCTTTAGGAATGTAGTGGTGTAGAAGTAGTACAAAAAATACAGTAAATAGTAAAGTACAGATACCCCAAAAACGACTTAAGTAGTATTTCAAAGTATTTTTTTACTTAAGTACTTTACACCACTGCCTGGCAATGTGGTGCCAGGACAACAACCTCTCCTTCAATGTCAGCAAGACCAAGGAGCTGATCGTGGACTTCAGGAAACATGGGCAGGTGCACAGCCCCATTCACTTCGATGGGGCCGTAGTGGAGAGGGTCAATACCTTCAAGTTCCTCGGTGTCCACATCACTGAGGATCATGGTTCTCTCCTACCGGCACAGTTTTGAGGAAGGCACGGCAGTGTCTCTTCTCCCTCAGGAGGCTGAAACGATTTGCCATGGCTCCTGACATCCTTAGAACCTTTTACAGCTGCTCCATTGTGAGCCTCCTGACTGGTTGTATCACTGTCTGGTATGACAACTGCACCACCCTCGACAGGAATGCCCTACAGAGGTTGGGGCGGATGGCCCAGCGCATCACTGGGGGTGAGCTCACAGCCTTCCAGGAAGTACATGCCAGGCAGTGTCTGAGAATGGCCCTAAAAATGGCCTAAGACTGGCCACCCGAGACATGGACTGTTCTCCATGCTCCCATCAGATGGTGGAGACGGTACCGGTGCATCAAGGCTCAGACCAACAGACGGTACCAGTGCATCAAGGCTCAGACCAACAGATGGTACCTGTGCATCAAGGCTCAGACCAACAGACTCCTAAACAGCTTCTATCCCCTGGCCATAAGATTGTTAAATACAACCACTACACTGCTGTTCATTGATTATTGATTTCCATTACCATTAGTATCTATCTATTTATCCTGCTACTGGTCACTATTACTCCTGTTTACATGCATGTATTACCACTAGTATATTATCTTAAGTATTCATATATTCTTGCTACCAGTTACTTTCCAGCCCTGTTCACATGCATAACCACCTATCACGTCTACACTGTCACTCTAAAAAACACTTACACACACACAATCGCCACCAGACACACACACCCACCCACCACTTATGCTGCTGCCATACTGTTTACTACATACTGTACTGTTTAAACATACTGTTTCTTATTTCTTATTGTTCGTGTTTTCTTTCTTATATATATAATATAGATTTTTTTGTTAAACTATTTTGATATTGATTACTGCACTGTTGGGTAGAGCAGGCAACTTAAGCATTTCACTGTACTTGTGCATGTGAAAATAAAACGTATAGAAATTGTCCCTCTCTGGGTGTCATTGAGGAACTGGCCGACCTCTGTGTGACACAAACGCATCACTAGATTAAATGTAACATTTGGCTCTCCCAGCTGACTCTGCAGCAGTTAAATCCTCTCTGTAACACTGTAATACTCTGGCCCACTGCAGTATCCGTTAATGCCAGACACCATTGCCATCTCCTTCTCATCTCTCCAGAGGAGTGGATGTCTCTTAAAGAGATGGTTAGGGGTATTGGTTTTAAGATTTAGAAAGAGGACTCTTCAAACAGAGATGGTTAGAAATATTGGTTATATAAGATTGGAAGAGATGGCTGACTTCCCACACTGTACGTCAGATTCAATATTTTACTGTTATTCTGTCACACTGTGCGATGCTGTCAAATTAAAATCTTGATATCAACCTTGCTAGATTGTATGATTTGCTTAAATTCTATCGCTACATTCAGCGATTGGCTTGCGAGGCTACGTCAGCCGACAACAACTGCAGCGGTCGATTTAATCTGCGCATGTGCCAGCACCCGCAGCACAAGCTTCCCACGTGAGTTCGGAAAAACTGAAAGTATGCATCTTAGAAATAGTTTTCACATACGAACTCCGAATCAAACAGGCTTCCCAAAAGTAACATGGTTTCTGTGGTAGAATGTTAATTTTGATTGCCGAATTTTTTTTTACATTTGCCATGTCAACAGGATTATTAGGGAAATCATAATTCTTGCAATGCATGCAAATGTTTTTATCGAACTATTTAATTAATATGACAACTCCCAATAATCATAATATTGTGTGCATACTCAGTGCCGACCGTGTTCCCATTGATCAGTCACCGGCATGTAACACCCGGAACACTACACTATAAATGCTAAAAAGTTCTGACTGCCATAACTTTGTCCGAGCCTACGACCGCACATAGTGTTACTTAATCGGCAGACCTAGACTTTAGCTGTGTTCGAATAGCCATACTAACCTCACTAACAGTACTATTTGTGATGTAAATTGAGTATGTAGTAGGCTTATTGGTTATAGTATGGATATAGTTAGTATGCCAAAAGTTCCCGGATGTCGTATTAAATTAGCTAAAAGACGAAGTATACAAACAGTGGACACTATTTCCGTGCTTTTTAGGGCCCATAATGCTATTCTTCAGAAAATGGGCGTGGCTTCACGTTTTCAGATTTGAAGAAAATGGCGGAAAATATACAGCCGAATTTCAACGAGAGAGGATACAAATTCATGCTTTAACTAATTATGAAAAATGTTAAGATGTTGAGCAATAAAAGTAATAAAGTACTGATTTTTCAAATAAGTTGGCTGACAATTTGTTAGCTACGCTATCCTAATGCTATCCTATGTTAGATACTTCCCTAACGCTAGTTAACTACTAAATACATCGAACTTGCCAGGCAGTATATGAACTATATGCTATCTTACTAACTACCAAATGTTTATTGACTTGGTTATTCACGTTATTCTTAGCTATGTGGTATAGGCGTGCGTTCTCAATGGACATGGTTAATTCTGGCTATCTACTCCGATTTCAGAGCACTTGTCTGAGTGTGCAAGAGCACAGAATAACTGATGAATTTACAAACGCTCAACACCCGTTAAATATGGCCGGTGTCAGTAAACGTCGGCAAAAAAACATTATTAAATTGTTGCCAGCAGCACAGTTACTGTCACCAACGCTCTGGATAACATAAAAACAGCCTAACCAGCTCTGCTAGGGTGAGTAAAATGGTCAGAGTGAGGTGTTCTCTCATTTGTGTCTGGTAGTAGCTAGCAAGTTAGCCAACGTTAGCCAGTTATCTTGGGTGCTTGACTGCCATTGTAAGGTCAGAACACTCGGATCAACCCTACTCTTTGGCCAGAGCGTCCAGTGTGCTCTCTGAACGCTTGGGGAGCAAAACACTGAATTTACAAACGGACAATCTGACAAAGCTCTGAATTTACGAACGCCCAGAGCGCACTCTGAGTGCTCCCTGGTACTCCAGATTGAATTTACGAACAAACCCGACAATGTAAAATGTCTAGCTAGTAATTTATGCTAACAAGAGGTTGCATAGCAAAAGCGAAGCACTAGTATGCTCAACTGAAACGATAGTTCATTTACAGTATACTAAAATGAACTAATGGTATTTAGTATGTAGTATATACTCATTAAGGGTGCGCTCGTAAATTCCCTCTGGCTATCTACTCCGATTTCAGAGCACTTGTCTGAGTGTGCAAGAGCGCAGAATAACTGCTGAATTTACAAACGCTCAACACCAGTTAAATATGGTCGGTGTCAGTAAATGTCGGCAAAAAAAGCGTCATTAAATTGTTGCCATCAGCACAGTTACTGTCACCAACGCTCTGGATAACATAAAAACAGCCTAACCAACTCTGCTAGGGTGAGTAAAATGGTCAGAGTGAGTTCTTCTCTCATTTGTGTCTGGAATTAGCTAGCAAGCAAGCCAATGTTAGCCAATTAGCTTGGGTGCTTGACTGCCGTTGTGAGGTCAGAACGCTCTGATCAACCCTATTCCTCCGACCGAGCACCTAGTGTACGCTCAGAGAGCGAAAAACTCTGAATCTGACAACGCTCTGAATTTACGAACGCACCCTAAGTATGTAGTATACAGTATGTTAGTATGGGTATTCGAGCACAGCTGCTGTCACACTAAACGAGCCAAGATGTCCGACAATCATTTATGAACCTAAGAATTTGCCCACGACGTGGACTTTTTGTCTGGGTCCGCAAAAACGTGGCATAAGACTGCTAAAATCGTAGTCTGTGGGGGCCTTTAGACTGTTATTATAGTCTTATAGCCTTAGAATATTATGATTGACTTGCAATATTTGATAAGAGGCAATGTCATTCTGTTTTATATGCAGATACCATACCAATGTGAGAGAGTAGAATATTAGTATCTTATTAAAAATATATTTGCGTGCATGCACACACACACATACAGTCCAAGTTTTGAAGGGCATTGCAATATTCCTAATATATAGCGAAAGTATTTTTCTGGAAGGGAGAGAAATACATGTAATATTATGGCTCACAGATTGTATTGTTGAAAGTGTCTTACCCTTATCCTTCTCATTGCAGCCACTATCTCCATTCGGCTATTTGGACGACCGACTTCCAGACTGCCAATGTACTATAATATTTACAAAGTTATGAGACGTCATTAGTAATTCAAGTAGCCTATCGATATCTTCAACTCTTACTCTGATCTCAACTGCTTCTTGTCAAAAGGAGTTCCCTATACATTCTGAATAAATTGTTAAGGTACTGTAAATGGATTTGAATAGCAAACAAGTTGGTATATAGCTTAATAAAATGAATTAATAGATGTCAAAAGCGCACCTATAATCTAAGTGCATGTAGAATTAAATGAACAAGCACAGCGTAATATTAGCATACGATTAAAATAAAACATGTACATATATCCTCATTACATTGTACTGTCATAACATTTTGGAAGAATGTCATTTTAGATGTCAATTCATGATTTACTAAGCGCGACGCCGGGTCACTCCTGTTACCTTAACTACATTGTTACCCCACATTGATAAGCAGTTACTGTAGTTTATCGCCTACTAGGTAACCTTACCTTTGCCTCAAAGCAGACCCCATGCTGAAATGCCGCCTCGTTGTGCATGGGGATCCTCAAGTCCTGTGCATCATCCACTAAATTATACTTGGTTATCCCTGGCATCGCCCTTCCGATACACGACTAGTCCGACACTAGTTTTATGCCAACGCTATTAGAATACTGTAAATACGCGCATCTCGCTCAACACTCATGAAGGTCTTTGATTGGTTAGTCGCCTATGGAATGGAACCACTATGTTAACACAATATGCGTCTAGCGGTCCAATTTTATACATTCCGAGATAGAATATCTGCCGCTCTAGTGCTGTTTTGGATGACGCACAATTCTCAAGGGCCGGATTCGATTATGCTTAGGTGCAGGGCACCGGTCTATGGCCCATGAAGGAAACGGGCAAAAGCGGTGAGGGAGGAGTGTACATCTCAAATTGAACCGTAATCTGCGCCAGTGTAACGCAGCATGGTGCATCGTCCAGAAACATTAATCTATTTTCCATTAAATGTATATTTGAATTGTCAAACTAGTTTTCATTGGGAAGGCAGATAACAGGATTTTATCAAAAGCAAATCACATTGACGTGAAAACTCAGAATCGTACTCATTACCACGTCACTTTTGTTTTGAGCCGACTTTGCCGTGTGCTTTGAACTGGGCACCTGGCTCACGCCGGGGAGGCAACCCGGTTTTAAAACGAACGCAATTAAATTTCACCCGGTGCAAAACACGCCTACCCGGGGTCCCGAGACAGATTAATCGAATCCCCTCAAGGCAAGGTTGTCCGTTTTTCCTGTTTTGGCCATAAATAAAAACAACAGGTGATGTGCAGTTTACGCGCGTGCCAAATCAAATCCATTTTTATTTGCCACATGCGAAGGATACAACTGCTGTATACTTTACCTTGAAACGCTTGCTTACGAGCCTTTCCCAAGAATGCAGAGTTTAAAAATAACAATGAAAAGAAAAAAGATTAACAAGAGGAAAAAAAAGATAAGAATGGAGCTACAGTGAGGACTGCATCAGCACCAGATCATTCTGCTGTGGTATTTGAGGTAGATAAATTACCAGTCAGAAGATTGGACACACCTACTCATCCTTGTATTTTTTTTTTTTTTACTCTTTTCTACATTGTTGAATAATAGTGAAGACATCAAAAATATGAAATAACACAAATGGAAAAATGTAGTAACCAAAAAATATATATTTTATATTTGAGATTCTTCAAAGTAGCCACCCTTTGACTTGATGACAACTTGGCACACTCTTGGTGTTCTCTCAACCAGCTTCATGAGGAATGCTTTTCCAACAGTCTTGAAGGAGTTCCCACATATTCTGAGCACTTGTTGGCTGCTTTTCCTTCACTCTGCGGTCCAACTCTTCCCTAACCATCTCAGTTGGGTTGAGGTCAGATGATTGTGGAGGCCAGGTCATTTAATGCAGCACTCCATCACTCTCCTTCTTGGTCAAATAGCCCTTACACAGGCTGGAGGTGGGTTTTGTGTCACTGTCCTGTTGAAAAACAACTGATAGTCCCACTAAGCGCAAACCAGATGGGATGGCGTATCACTGCAGAATGGTGTGGTAGCCATTCTGGTTAAGTGTGCCTTGAATTCGAAATATTTCACAGACAGTGTCACAAGCAAAGCACCCCCACACTATCACACCTCATTCTCCATGCTTCAAGGTGGTAACCACACAATGCGAGGTCATCCGTTCACCTACTCTGCGTCTCACAAAGACACAGCGGTTGGAACAAAAAATCTCAAATGTGGACTCATCAGACCAAAGGACAGATTTCCACCAGTCTAATGTCCGTTGCTCGAGTTTCTTGGCCCAAACAAGTCTCTTCATATTGGTGTAATTTTGTAGTGGTTTCTTCCTTTGCAGTAATTCGACCATGAAGGCCTGATTCACCCAGTCTCCTCTGAACATTTGATGTTGAGATGTGTCTGTTGAACTCTGAAGCATTTATTTGGGCTGCATTCTGAGGTGCAGTTAACTCTAATGAATTTATCCTCTGTAACTCTGTGTCGGTCCTCATGTGAGCCAGTTTCATGATAGTGCTTGATGGTTTTTCAAAGTAACTCTGTGTCGGTCCTCATGTGAGCCAGTTTCATGATAGTGCTTGATGGTTTTTCAAAGTTCGTGAAATGTTCCGTATTGACTGACCTTCATGTCTTAAAGTAATGATGGACTTTCATTTTGCTTTGCTTTGAGCTGTTGCCATAATATGGACTAGGTCTTTTACCGAATAGGGTTATCTTCTGTATACCACCCCTATCTTGTCACAACACAAATGATTGGTTCAAACGCATTAAGAAGGAAAGAAATTCCACAAATTAACTTTTAACAAGGCATACCTGTTAATTGAAACAAATTCCAGGTGACTACCTCATGAAGCTGATTTAGAGAATGCCAGAGTGTACAAAGCTGTCATCAAGGCAAAGGGTGGCTACTTTGAAGAATCTCAAGTATAAAATATATTTTGATTTGTTTAACACTTTTTTGGTTACTACATGATTCCATATATGTTAATTCATAGTTTTTAAGTCTTCCCTATCATTCTACAATGTAGAAAATGTTAAAGAATTAAGAAAAACTCTTGAATGAGTATGTGAGTCCAAACTTTTGAATGGACTGTGTGTACATGAAGGCAGGTTAAAGAGACTAGGCATCAGGATAGAAAATAATAACGGTGCTTTGAGAGACTAGTCACCTCCACCTTACCTGTCACCCTAGACCCACTTCAATTTGCTTACCGCCCCAATAGGTCCACAGACGATGCAATCGCCATCACACGGCACGCTGCCCTATCCCATCTGGACAAGAGGAATACTTATGCAAGAATGCTGTTCATTGACTAGCTGTTCAGAGTATCAGCAGCAAATGAGTGTCAGCAGCAATTTTTTTCTGAAATTCTACACATTTTGCCATGGGGCAAAGAGAAAAACTGTGCTGTTTTACAGCTTATTTCCTGCAATTCTACCCATTTTGCCATCGGGTGGAGAGACATTTTTGCCATTATAAAGCAAATTCTGTGCAATTGTATACGTTTTGTGATGACTTATACCATGTTAATATGATATCTGAGTCAGAATGACCAACAACATGCCCGGTCGGTATTCGTCCACGATTACAAGTTTAGATACAGTGCGTTCGGGAAAAATATTCCGACCCCTTGAATGTTTTCCACATTGTTACCTTTCAGCCTTATTTTAAAATGGACTAAATTACTTTTTTTCCCTCATCAATCTACACATAATACCCCACAATAACAAAGCAAGAACATTATTTTTAATACATATGCAACAAAAAAAACAAAAAACAGAAATACCTTATTTACAAGTATTCAGAATCTTTGCTATGAGACACAAAATTGAGCTCAGGTGCATCCTGCTTCCATTGATCATCCTTGAGATGTTTCTACAACTTGATTGGAGTCCACCTATGGTACATTCATTCATTCGATTTGACATGATTTGGAAAGGTACACACCTGTCTATATAAGGTCCACAGTTGACAGGAAGTGTCTGTAGAGCTCCGAGACAGGATTGTGTCGAGGCACAAATCTGGGGAAGGGTACCAAAATATTTCTGCAGCATCAAAGGTCCCCAAGACCACAGTGGCCCCCATCATTCTTAAATGGAAGAAGTTTCAAACCACCAAGACTCTTCCTAGAGCTGGCCGTCCAGTCAAACTGAGCAATCGGGGGGGAAGGGCCTTGGTAAGGGAGTTGACCAAGAACCCGATGGTCACTCTTACAGAGCTCCAGAGTTCCTCTGTGGAGATGGGAGAACCTCCTTGAACAGGCTTAAGCAATTCCAGACCATGGGTGGCTGATTGGTGTCAGACCTTTCCCCCATCCCTAGCAAACACACCTGATTTAAACTAATTGCATTTTTAACTGAAGATCATGATTAGTTGATTATTGGAGTCAGGTGTTTATTTATTATTGGAGTTAGCTGGGGCTGGGGCAAAAGTGTGACACCAATCAGTTCGCCGAGGACTGGAGTTGTCCAGGCCTGTTCTAGGAGGACAACCATCTCTGCAGCACTCCCCCAATCAGGTCTTTAAACCTGTTTTGCTTCGTCATTATGAGGTATTATGTGTAGATTGATCAGGGGGAAAAAAGTTTATTCAATTTTATAATAAGGTTGTAACGTTACAAAATGTGGAAAAAGTCAAGGGGTTTTAATACTTTCCGAATGTACTGTAGCTGGCTAGACTAACGACCAATCAAAAGTTGTTAGCTAATTGAGTGACTGTCAGTGACTGACATAACAAGCAAAAAACTGCTGATGCACAACCAAATTTCAAAGTTGAACCTGGTGTATTCTACTTTCTTACTCTTAATGGTAAGTTGCAACCACGACTGTTGCTTATGCCTGGAACCGGCCCTGTGTATATATACACTGAGTATACCAAACATTAGGAACAACTTAGGAACAACTTCCTAATATTGAGCCCCCCCCCCCTCAGAACAGCCTCAATTCGTTGGGGCATGGACTCCACAAGGTGTCGAAAGCGATGATGCTGGCCCATGTTGACTCCAATGCTTCCCACAGTTGTGTCAATTTGGCTGGATGTCCTTTGATTGGTGGACCATTCTTGATACACACAGGACATTTTTGAGCCTGAAAAACCCAGCTGCGTCGCAGTTCTTAACACTAACCGGTGCGCCTGGCACCTACTACCTTACACCATTCAAAGGCACTAAAATATTTTGTCTTTCCAATTCACCCTTTGAATGGCACACATACACAATCAATTGTTTCAAGGCTTAAAACTCTGTCTTTAACCTGTCTCCTCCCCTACATCTACACTGATTGAAGTGGATTTAACAACATACATCAATAAGAGATCAAAGCTTTCACCTGGATTCACCTGGTCAGTCTATGTCATGCAAAGAGCAGGTGTCCTTAATATTTTGTACACTCAGTGTAATTTAGTGAGTGTGTGTAGGGTCAGTGTAGATAGTCCAGGTAACCATTAAGGAACTCTTTAGCAGTCTTATGGCTTGGAGGTAGAAGAGCCTGTGACAAAGGGGGGATACCTAGTCAGTTGCACAACTGAATACATTCAACCGAAATGTGTGTTCCGCATTTAACACAACCCCTCTGAATCAGAGCGGTGCGGGGGGCTGCCTTAATCGACATCATCGGCGCCCGGGGAAAAGTTGTAATTGAGGGTTAACTGCCTTGCTCAAGGGCAGAACGGCAGATTTTTCCACCTTGCCACCTCAGGGATTGAAATCAGCAACCTTTCAGTTACTTGCCCAATGCTCTTAACCGCTAGGCTATCTGCCTCTCAGCGTCTAATGCTGCATTCAGAACAACTAGGAACTTGGGGGAAAAACGAGCTCCGACTGGGAAATCCAAGTCAGAAACTAGGGCATCTTTCTAGAGCACTGACATTTCAACCTGAAGATCACTGACGTCATGCTTTGACCTTGTTTTTTCCCAGAGTTACCAGTTGTCTTGAAGCCCCGTCCTCTTGAAGACCAGCTGTGTTTTGTCTTGTTTTTTTAAATCGGGGGATTCGGCTGTTTTCATTGGAACAGAGCACAGCAGCCACTGGTGTACCGGACACCCCCGCACCCACCGTTTGAGAACTGAAATTCCAGTGGTTGTTGTTACTGCATATCCTTCGATATCCTGCAGTAATTGGCTGTTGAGACTGTTCTGTTTTAAAAAATATATATTAATTGGAATTCACTACAAAGCTGTATTCTATTTCACATTTATTGAACACTGGCAATGAAACATTCAATCTCAATGCAGTTTTCTGTTCCCAAAACTAGAATCTGTTATGAACAGAGAATAGAATTGACCCTTTGCTAAAGTTGAAAACAATTGTGTTGTTTAGGAGTGCAAGGGCAGATTGAGTTATTGCACAAGCGCACTAGTTACCACAAACACAAAGTCATAAAGATAAACCCTGCCTATATTTCCAATTTATTTTCTTAAAATGTGATTTTAAACGTAATCTTATTCTTAACCATACTGCTAACCTTATGCCTAAACTTAAATGAAGACCAAAAAGCACATTTTTGTTTTCATGAATGTTTACTATAGCCAATTTTGACTTTGTGGCTGTGGTAAGTTGAAACACTTCACAGAGAAGGAGTACCCGAATGGAAATATGCAAATACATGCTAAAACGCGACAATAGGATCTCGCTAGCTTGTGCTTGGCTCTGCCCATTTATTCTTCCCACTATGCTTCATTTGCTCTCATTTGAAAAATAAATGCCAATGAGATCTCTTGGCTTAGTTACCTGCATCTTTGGTATAACTCTATCTCCAATTCAGATAAAACCACACAATATGTAATAATTGATACAGGTATGACATCTAGTGGTATCATCTGGAAACAGCGCAGCTACTGTTTTCAAACGGGCCTACTGTATTCACTATTGGTCTCCAGATTGACAAAGTAGTCCTATGCAGATGGTACTGTTTTGGTAACAACTGATCACAGAATCCATTTGATATGCTTGGGCACGAGGACCAAGCCATGGGCCCCAGAATGGATTTGCTACACAATGCCAACAGGGCAAAGACCATGTGTAATGAACCTGGAGGACAGATGTGGTTAAATAGGACCTGTAAAAAAAAGACACTGCGCCTTTAAGGGTTTTGATTTACCATGTAAACAGGATAATTAGGGAAATCGTTCCTCTTGCAAAAGCATGTAAACATTTTAATCAAACTATTTCATTAATTAGAGTATTCTTAGAATCGGTCCATGTAAACATACACAATTAAAAGTACCTACTAGCCAGAATGCATTTATTTGTAACTTTCATTTTTGTTCATTTTTGCCTCGTGGCTAAATGTGTTTGTGTACCTGGATTTGCACTGTGGAAGTCACTTTTGAAGTGTTTTACGGTCTTAGCTTTGGGATTTCTTCTATTATTTAGTCTGCTTGGTATATTAAACTGGTCTGGATATCTCAGTAACCAAAGGTAGAAATGTCCATCACAAGAGACAACTTAGGAGAAAACTCATATTACAAATCAATTGCAATTATTAAAACAATTATTGTCTTGTGAAAATGACAATCCTATATTTTAGTCGAATGTATTGAGTGGTTGTCACAAACCTTATTTTCACAGTAATGGATGTCGATTAAGGCAGCCCCCCGCACCTCTCTGATTCAGAGGGGTTGGGTTAAATGCGGAAGACACATTTCAATTGAACGCAATCAGTTGTACAACTGAGGTATCCCCCTTTCCCTTAAGTAGTTTTGACTGCTCTATCATTTCTTGTCATGACAACATTCTCTGTGTCCAGAGGATGGCACTAAATCTCTGGATTACAAAGGAAGACCCAGACGTGATCTGCCCAACGAAGCCTCTCTACCAGACAGACTCAATGCATTTTATGCACACTTTGACAATAATAACATTGTGCTGGGTGTGAGGGCCGCCACCAACTCAGATTGGGTGATCTAGCTGTCTGAGGCCGACTTGAGTAAAGTCTAGTCAGGTCAACACCTGCAAGGCCACGGGGCCGATGGTATTCCAGGGCGCATTCTCAGAGCATGTACAGAACAGCTGGCAGGCATATTCAAGGTAATGTTCAACCTCTCCTTGTCCCAGTCTGTAATCCCTACGTTTTATTAAGATGACTACCATCATTCCTGTTCCCAAGAACTCTAAGGCTTTTCATGCCACAATGACTATCGTCCCTTAGCACTCACTTCCGTCATTAAGAAGTGCTTTGAGAGTCTGGTTATGGCACACTTCAACTCCATCATCCCAGACACCTTAGACTCACTACAATTTGCATACCGCCCCAACATTTCCATAGATGACGCAAATCTCAATTGCACTCCACACTGCCCTCACCCACCTAGATAATAGGAAATCAGTGCATTCAGACCCCTTCCCTTTTTCCCACATTTTGTTACGTTACAGCCTTATTCTAAAATGTGCAAAATATTTTTTCACCTCATCAATCTACATGCAATTTCCGATAATGATAAAGCGAAAACAGGTTTTTAAGAAATGTTTGCAAATGTATTAAAAAAATTAAGAAAAAATATAATATTTATATAAGTATTCAGACCCTTTGCTATGAGACTCTAAATTGAGCTCAGGTGCATCCTGTTTCTATTTAACATCTTTGAGATGTTTCTACAACTTGATTGGAGTTCACCTGTGGTAAATTCAATTGATTGAACATGATTTTGAAAGGCACACACCTATCTATATAAGGTCCCACAGTTGACAGTGCATGTCAGAGCAAAAACCAAGCCATGAGGTCGAAGGAATTGTATGTAACGCTCAGAGACAGGATTGTGTCGAGGCACAAATCTGGGGAAGGGTACCCAGAAATGGCTGCAGCATTGAAGTTCCCCAAGAACACAGTGGCCTCCATCATTCTTAAATGGAAGACGCTTGGAATCACCCAGACTCTTCCGGGTTCTTGGTCACCTCCCTGACCGAGGGAGAAAGGCCTTGGTCAGGGAGGTGACCAAGAACCCGATGGTCACTGACAGAGCTCTAGAGTTCCTCTGTGGAGATGGGAGAACCTTCCAGGACAACCATCTCTGCAGAACTCCACCAATCAGGCCTTTATGGTAGAGTGGCCAGACGGAAGCCACTCCGCAGTAAAAGGCACGTGACAGCCGGCTTGGAGTTTACCAAAAGGCACCTAAAAATTCTCAGACCATGAGAAACAAGGTTCTCTGGTCTGATGAAACCAAGATTGAACCCTTTGGCCTGAATGCCATGCGTTACATCTGGTGGAAACCTGGCACCATCCCTACAGTTTAGCATGGTGGTGGGGGTGTTTTTCAGCGACAGGGACTAGTCAGGGTCGAGGGAAAGATGAACAGAACAAAGTACAGAGAGATCCTTGATGAAAACCTGCTCAGGACCTCGGCAAAGGTTTACCTCCAACAGGACAACGACCCTAAGCACACAGCCAAGGTAACGCAGGAGTGGCTTCGGGACGAGTCTCTGAATGTCCTTGAGTGGCCTACTCCCCATCCAACCTGGCAGAACTTGAGAGGATCTGTAGAGAAGAATGGGAAAAACTCCCCTAATACAGGTGTGCCAAGCTTGTAGCGCCATACCCAAGAAGACTCAAGGCTGTAATTACTGCCAAAGGTGCTTCAACAAAGTACTGGGTAAAGAGTCTGAAAGTTATGGAAATGTGATATTTCAGTTTTTTATTTTTCATACATTTTCAAAAAATGGATAAAAACCTGTTTTTGCTTTGTGATTATTGTGTGTAGATGATGAGAACATTTAAAAAAAATTTTTAAATCCATTTTAGAATAAGGCTGTAAGGTAACAAAATATGGAAAAACTCCAGGGGTCTAAATAGTTCCCAAATGCACTATATATAGTGATCCAACCAAAGGCAGTAATACTGAAAGGCCTGTAGGTGGGATACGTAGTCAGTTGTAGAACTGAATGCATTCAACTGAAATGTGTTTTAACTCAACCCCTCTGAATCGGAGAGGTGTGGAGAGCTGCCCTAATCGACATCCACGGCTCCCGGGGAACAACTGCCTTCGGCTCCCCTGAACAACTGCCTTGTTCAGGGGTAAAACAACATATTTTTACATTGTCAGCTCTGGGATTTGATCCTGCAACCTTTCAGTTACTGGCCCTACGCTCCTACAAGCCAGGCTGCCCTTCCTGATTGTGGACTACTGGAAACGCGCACAGTCGTGAAGAAGGCGTGACAGCGCCTCTTCCCCTCAGGAGGTTGAAAAGGTTTGGCATGGGCCTGCAAATCCTCAGAAAGTTCTACAGCTGCACCATTGAGAGCATCTTGACTGGCTGCATCACTGCTTGGTACGGCAATAGCACCGCTCTTGATCGCATGGTGCTACAGAGGGTGGTGCCGACAGCCCAGTACATTACTGGAACCGAGCTCTCTTCCATCCATGTCCTCTATATCATGCGTTGTGAAAGGAAGGCCAGGAAAATTGTTAGACTCCAACCACCCAAACCATAGACTGTTCTCTCTGCTTCCGTGAGGCAAGCGGTACCGGTGCATCAAGTCTGACACCAACGGGCTCCTGAACATCTTCTATCTCTGAGCAGATTTGACATAAGACTGCTAAATAGCTTACAAAATAACAATAATAACAGTTACGCACACAGACACTCCAACACATACAAACACTCACTCAATCATTTGCTCACACACACATAATATGCACCACAGCAGGTTGGTGGCACCTAAATTGGGGAGGACAGGCTCGTGGTAATGTCTGGAGTGGAATAAGTAGAATGGTATCAAATACATCATAACATTCCATTCGCTCCATTCCAGCTGTCCTCCCCTCAGCAGCCTCCACTGATATGTACATACACTTATACTGACTCTACACACATGCACACTCACTCCTATACAATCATCATATATGCTGCTGCTGCTGCTCTGTTTATCATATATCCTAATGTCTAGTCACCTTCCCTCTATACATGTCTACCTCTATTGGTCCAGAATCCCTGCACGCTGTAAATATGGTACTGGAACTGACCCTGTATATATGATTCTAACTTACTTAACGTGTTCTTATTTTTAAGTTTTTGTTCTATCTTGTTACTTTTAGCATTACATTGTTATTGATTACTGCATTGTTGGGGTTAGCTTGCAAGAAAGGCATTTCTCTGTACTTGTGCGTGTGACATTAAAACTTGAAACTATTACATGCTGACAAATCTCAACAACATTATAACAAATGCCGAACTTCTCTCAATAGTGTATGCATAATGTACCATTTCAGATTTATTCTCAATATAAATAGTAAAAAATAACCAGGAAATTGCCTCAATTGTTCTTCTTATCGATTTATATTAGTTCCACATTTTGAATTCACTTAGAGTGACAAAATTTCCATGGCTTGATGGAAATGGAGTTTGACCATGTTGAGTCGGGAATGACATCTGAAATAAATCATTGACCAAAGATTTCTGCCAATCACAGTCAATGTAACCTCACAATTTTTTTTTTTGCCTCAGTGTTTTGAAACTGACGGCCTCCTCTGTGAGGTGCAGAAAGCCAGATACACCAATACCAAAATAACACCTTTTCTTCCGTGACATGTCATGCTCATGTCCTCAAGAGCATAATCATCATTCCATGTTTTTTGGTTATTCAGTCTGGATACTGACTGTACTGGCGATTTGTCAGGGCAGCTGAAAAGGTGAATTTGATCAATTCAACCTAAATATATAATTTTTGCTTCAGCCTCTTCTCAAAACAAGTTTTCAAGCTATCTGTTTTTAAGGCCATGATGAGAGTTACGAACACTAGGTTTAAGAGAAGCCATGGCTACTAGAGAAGCAACATTCTGGATGTCTAACAGTGAAATACAGTTAGGAACAGGGCTGGAATTGTACAAATTAGAATTTTCTCCAAGAACATTTGCAGTAGCGTGCAAAAAAGTCTTAAACTGATTGTTTTTTTTGTTTACCTTGCTTGACATCTTTTTATTGCAGATTGAATGTGATATAAGTTCACTTGCGTTGTCAGTGCACTGTCACTCAATCTTCCCTTGCACCTTGCGAGACTGTAACATAGCATTTGCTACCAGGGGCGGAACTTTCACTGGGGACGGGGGGGACGGGGGGACGGGGGGGAGACATGTCCCTTTCACATTCTGAACTTCTTAATGCAGCGCGACACATCTCCTTCGTATAGGGTTGATCAGGCTGTTGATTGTGGCCTGTGGAATGTTGTCCTCTTTAATGGCTGTTAGTTGTAACTGGATATTGGCGGAAACTGAAACATGCTATCGTACACGTTTATCCAGAGCATCCCAAACATGCTCAATGGGTGACATGTCTGGTGAGTATGCAGGCCATGGAAGAACTGGGACATTTTCATCTTCCAGGAATTGTGTACAGATTCTTGTGACATGGGGCCGTGCATTATCATGCTGAAACATGAGGTGATGGCAGCGGATGAACGGCACGACAATGGGCCTCAGTATCTCGTCACGGTATCTCTGTGCATTCAAATTGCCATCAATAAAATGCAATTGTGTTCAAGGTCCATAGCTTATGACTGACTGCCCATACCATAACCCCACTGCCACCATGGGACACTCTGTTCACAAAGTTGTCATTAGCAAACTGCTCACCTACACGACACCCTAGATGTGGTCTCTAGATGGCAGCAGTGCCTTAGACTGTTGCGCCACTCTGGAGCCCGGCTGTATATGGAATGATCATGCTGTTTTAATCAGCTTCTTAATATGCCACACTTGTCAGGTGGATGGATTATCTTGGTAAAGGAGAAATGCTCACTAATAGGGACGTAAACACGTTGAAATACGCTTTTTGTGCACATGGAACATTTCTGGGATCTTTCATTTCTGCTCATGAAACATGGGACCAACACATCACATGTTGCATTTATATTTTTGTTCAATATAAAACGCATTTAAACATCCTTCCTCCCAATGAAGTTTCTATGTGAGAATTCTCAGAACAATCTGATACCTACATTTCTATTAGGGCCATAAAACAATGATACAAGAGTATGCATAAATAGCAGGTCCTGTACCGGGAAGAAATTAAATCTAATTTCAACACTAATTGTGATGCACGTCCATGTATCCACTTTCTATGCGTATGGAAAAATATTGACAATGTAGAAACATAATAATCCAGCACATGACTTTGTTAATATAATGAAAAGTATTGCAATCAACATTTGAGCTTTTAAATCAAATCAAATCAAATCATTTACCATAAAGACAATTGAATGAGGTACATTTGAAAAGCACACATGTACTGTACATTTCCATTCAAACATTAGGAGTCAGGAGAACAAGTGTTAAAGCTTTAAACAAGTGTTTAAACAACAAGTGCTAAACAAGTAAGTGTTAAACCGGTGGCATGATTTTAATGACACTGAGCAATTGCAATTGCAAAGCAGAGAGGCAAAAACCTGTATAGGATTAATAAATCATCATCATCATTAAAAATAGTGAATGTATTTAAATAGCCTAGATGTGAAAATTCATTCAGTATACATATTATTTGGACAGAATGCTCATAGTGCCCAATTCCAATTTAGGAAATTACGCCTTTCTTACGCATGCCATTCCTACGCACTTTTCAGTAGTTGGTATTTTGTCTTTGCAACGGTCTTCTTCCTCCTCTGACGAGGAGTAGCAGGAAGGATCAGAGGACCAATGCGCAGCGTGGTAAGTGTTCATGATACTTTTAATAGAACACAGAAAAATACAAAATGACAATGTGAAATAACAAAAACCGAAACAGTTCCGTGTGGAACACACAGACACAGAAAATAATCACCCACCACTCAAAAGTGAAACCAGGCTACCTAAGTATGGTTCTCAATCAGGGACAACGATTAACAGCTGCCTCTGATTGAGAACCATACCAGGCCAAACACAGAAATCCCAAATTATAGAAAAAGGAACATAGACTGCCCACCCCAACTCACACCCTAACCATACTTAAACAAAGACAAAAACAAAGGAACTAAGGTCAGAACGTGACAGTACCCCCCCCCCCCCCCCCCCCCCCCCCCCCCCCCAAGGTGCGAACTCCGGCCGCAAAACCTGAAACTATAGGGGAGGGTCTGGGTGGGCGTCTGTCCGCAGTGGCAGCTCTGGCGCGGGATGTGGACCCCACTCCACCATAGTTTTTGTCCGCCTCTTAACCTGCCTCCGTGGCCTCTTTAGAGCGGCGACCCTCGCCGCCGACCTCGGACTGGGGACCCTAGCCCCGGGTCCCAAATGGACGGGAGATTCCGGCAGCACCGGACGGACGGGAGACTCCGCTAGCACTGGACAGGCGGAAGACTCCTGCAGCTCCGGAGTGAAGGGCGATTCCGGCAGCGCCGGAGTGATGGGCGATTCTGGCAGCTACTGACTGACGAAAAGCTCTGGTAGCTCCTGACTGACGGACGGCTCTGGCAGCTCAGGACAGATGGGCAGCTCTGGCAGCTCAGGACAGACGGGAGACTCTGGCAGCTCAGGACAGATGGGCGGCTCTGGCAGCTCAGGACAGACGGGAGACTCTGGCAGCTCAGGACAGACGGGAGCACCTGTAGGGAGGAGATGGAGAGACAGCCTGGTGCGGGGGGCTGCCACCGGAGGGCTGGTGCGTGTAGGAGGCACCGGATAGACCGGACCGTGGAGGCACTCTGGAGGTCTCGAGCACCGAGCCTGCCCAACCCTACCTGGCTGGATGCTCCCCATAGCCAGGCTAGTGCGGCGAGGTGGAATATCCCGCACTGGGCTGTGCTGGCGAACCGGGGACACCATGCGTAGGGCTGGTGCCATGTACCCCGGCCCGAGGAGACGCACTGGAGACCAGATGCGCTGAGCCAGCTTCATGGCACCTGGCTCGATGCCCACTCTAGCCCAGCCGATACGAGGCGTGGCTATGTACTGCACCGGGCTATGCCTGCACACCGGGGACACCATGCGCCTCACGGCATAACACGGTGCCTGCCCGGTTCCCCTCTCTTCACAGTAAGCACGGGGAGTTGGCTCAGGTCTCCTACCTGACTTAGCTACACTTCCCGTGTGCCCCCCAAGAAATGTTTGGGGCTGCCTCTCGGGCTTGCTGCCGTACTGCCTACTCATACCTCCGCCTCTCGGCTTTCGCTGCCTCCAGCTCTGCCTTGGGGCGGCGATACTCTCCCGGCTGTATCCAGGGTCCCTTGCCATCCAGGATCTCCTCCCATGTCCAGGAGTCTGGAGATCGCTGCTGCTGCCCGTTACCACACTGCTTGGTCCTTTGGTGGTGGGTGATTCTGTAATGCCCGGGGTGTAGTGGAAGAAGAAGTCAGGTGCAGGAAACAGAGAGTTCAGAGTAGCAATACTGTTTTATTCACCACACCGGTGAACACGGTGCCACTCAAACAAATGCCCCAAAACACAGGGGAACTAAACAGTCCAGAACAACACACATACACGCAAAACCGTGACTTACAGGCGTGCACAAAAGCACACAGAAAACACAAATTATAGAAAAAGGAACATAGACTGCCCACCCCAACTCACGCCCTGACCATACTAAAACAAAGACAAAAACAGGTCAGAGGTTATCTTATGAAGGGTGCGTAAAGGGCTTTGCAGACGTGGTTCCCTTGTAAACTGCTAAATAAATATAATTCAAATGCGGAAAACCCTCCCACATGCTGGCCAACAGATTTTCTTGTGGCCTTTTCATTCAATAGGTTTTATCAGCACATTTGTCTCAAGCCATCCCTTTAAATACAATGTACATTTAGTTAGAATTTTGTCGACAGACTGGAATACATAGAGAGAACGGGTTCATAAAACAGGGATCAATGAAAGAAGTCCATCTAAATATATGCATATTCCTCTCCTCTGTGCCGGAAACCACTCATCCACTGCAGGAGCCTCGGTCTGGCTCGGAGTCCACCCTGTGTCAGCCCAGTGGAGGAGTGTCAAAGTGAGTTCTGGGCGTATTCCGCCCAAGGAAGGAACCAGGCCCACTCCCCACGCTGGTTCTAGCAGTGACTCCTTAGGAACCTCCCCAGCTCCTGGCTGGTCTTCTCCACTTGTCCGTTGAACTGAGGCTGGTACATGGATGTGAGGCTGACCGTGACCCCCAGGTTCTCCATAAAGGCTTTTCAGACCCGTAAACGTGAACTGGGGACCATGGTTGGAAATGATGTCGTCGGGAAGCCCATAGTACCGGACGACCAGCTGGAATAGTGCCTCAGTGACCTGGAAAGCGGTAGGTAGACCAGAGAGAGGGGTAAAACGGCAGGATTTAGAGTATCTGACAACAACAACCATAATGGTAAAACCATCAGACAGGTGGAGATCAGTGACAAAGTCTATGGACAGATGTGACCAAGGCCGCTGAGGTAGTGGAAGGGGAAGTGGTTTCCCTGCTGGAGCGTGCTGGGTAGATTTGGATTGGGTACATATGGACCATGAGTTGACATAGTGGGTGATGTCCTGCGCCAAGGTGGTTCCCCAGTACTTCTTGGAGAGGGATTGGATGGTGTGGGTGATACTAGGGTGTCCAGCGGCGAGGGATGTGTGTGACCAGGTCAACAGCCGATCTCTTACCCCCATGGGGACGTAGATGTGTTCTGGAGGGCAGATAGCAGGAGCGGGTTCCCTCTCCAGAACTTGGCGTATGTCCACATCTATGTCCCAAAACACGGGGCCAACGATATGGGAGGACCAATTGATGGGCTGGAGGGCACTTACTGTACTCTCAACCGGCATGGAACCACAGGGTACGGGAAAGCAAGTCCTCCGGCATTCTGGTCCGCAGGCGGTGATTTTCATCCTCGACCGAGAGATGGTGGGACTATGACATTGGAGCCACGGGAGGCAGAGTACGGGTGCGGTGGTGATGAGGTAGGGAAGGCTTTCCTGGTGCATGGGTCCCATGGTGAGGGTGAGGGGTGCTGTGATGTGCCGGAGAATAGTGTTATATCAATTGTAAAAAAAATTAAGTACATGCTTTTCCACTTAGAACTGGCACGTTCGTTAGACCTTATTCATGGTTTCCTTGTGGTACAGCTGGTGGAAATTATTAGGGAATGAAGTCAAGTTCAGAATATGACACATCTGTAGACTCTCCACCCAAAATGAATAGCAGGTGAATAGCATTCTATTCTCATGCTTAAGTTCAAGGTCAGAATATGCATTGAGCGAAAAGTGAATTTACGCGCTCAGGTCAGAATGGGGGGCCATATAGAACTCCATTCACCTCTCAAAGCATGCTTGCTGTAAGGCCTTTTACACATTCTCTGAGGTTTCCTTTGTTAGTTTCTCCTCTGCATAATTCTTTGAAAAGCTCTGTTCTAAAGAGTTTATTGGCCAAGGGTTTAAAGAAGAGGAATTGGGTCCAGCTGAGAGTTAGAGGAGACATCTGGGCTATAACATTAGTTATATCCCAAAGAACATGGACTCGTCTAGTGGGTCACTCACCCTCTGGGATCTGGTCACACAAATGTGCCACAAAATACTTTAAAAAAAGTTATAATTTTTTATTTATTTGATCAACTTTTGTCCACAAACAAGCAATCTGAAATGAATCCTTTCCTGCTTATTTGTTTTTTTTTTACAGTTAAACTAAGGAATGTGTATTCAATAGAAAATAATGACGAATGCTATTTTCGGAGTTTGAGTTCTCTATTTGTAATGGGATGACAACTAATTGCAGTCCTCTGGTGTTATAATTTCACAATGCATTAAAAAAACACATTTCAGCTATATTATGAGTATTTAAAGTGCTCCATATGAGTATTTAAATGATATTATGAATATTTATAGTATTTTGAACGAGCATTTCAAGGAACATCCAACACCTTTCCGGTACTTTATTACCTTCCAGAACCTATACTCATTCCAGGAAGTCTTTGTAAGCATTGGGGGGGGGGGGGGGGGGGGGGGGGGGAGCAGCAATCACCCTGCAAACTGTAAATGCCATGCTGTGAGTAATATGTACCTAATTAATACCAGAGCTGAGGCAGCTACCATTACATTTACAGTGACGAGGCAAACATTAAACATTGATTATTATCCGTTATGATACGGACAGTTAATTGCAAAACATTCATTAGTCTTACACTAAGATGAACCACAATGGATTAAGTCAATCGCAATCACGGGGATCTAATGTTACCGGTTGAGTGGCAAATGTCATGTAATTCGAGAACGTTCTCCAAATGACAACTCCGCTACTCGTCGGCTTGGTTCCCTTAGTAACCTTGTTACCATGACTATGGCCCTGTGTTTTGAACATGGCTCTCTCAACGCGATACGTATTTATTTATTTTTTAAGTGAAGGACAAAATCATCAAGCATCACTTCTAAGCCAGCAATGTACTGTATTAAACATGTCCAGTATGTGACTCATTCATGAGGATCAAGCTCTAACTCTAGTGGCCCTGCTACTCTTTGTTCATATTCTTGTTGTTGTACCTGCTTCAGATTTACTGGCAACTCCTTGAAGTCCACCATGCTTTTTTTGGGGACACAAGACAAGGAAAAAGGACTAACATGTTCTCACAAGGGGTTTGAGGAGAAGTAAGCTGTTCTGTCTCATCTGCGAAGTCCAATGATCCATCTTCTTGGGAAATAGATAAGGGCCCTCTTAGGCTAGTAATAAAATCAACGTTTATTTGTCACATGCTTCGTAAAACAACAGGTGTCGACTAACAGTGACATGTTTTCATGTGGGTCCTTTTGCAACAATAGTAAGTCCACATATATCTGTTGCCCTTCACAGCTATGCTTACGCGTTCATCCATCTTTTCCACTTGACTTGTTACAAGCCAACAGTTTATTCTGACATTCCATTTTAAAGTATTATGTCTCTATTATGTCAATTTAGAGAATTGACAAAAGACTTAAGATTCACAAGGCTGTTGACTGTTATGCTTGACAGGAATCAGAAAGGACCTGTCTGTTTTGTCTTCCAGCCAGTGACTCAGTTACCTGGCCTGCCGCCTGAACCTTGGGAACCACCCACACTGTAAAGCTACAGACAGACAGTCACAGGAACAAAATCCCAACCATTGTTTCCTTTCGGGTTATAACAACATTGGACCTTCGTGATCCAGTCGCACTGCTTGTCTACAGACAAAGACAGACAGACCGACAGACAGGAAGAGAATCCAACCAGCCACGGTTTCCACTGAAGAGAAAGCCAGGAAAGCTCTTTTGCCAAGCAACAGCCTTGTTTACAGTTTGTTTGCCCTCTGTGGGTGGATTTCAAACCATTTCTTAGAATAAAATCTCAGTACATGTTCTAACAGGGGTGGATGTTTCTTCCTTAAATATATCAAAATCAAATCTCAACCAATGCACCAATACGTCTGCTGTGTCACATTTTGTCAATTTTTTAAAAAATGTGTAAGGCCTTATTTTGAAATCTCAGAAAGCACAGTCTGCTAATCTCTGGTTTGGTCATTTCTCACAGGTCTCCAAAGGGATGTTTTCTCCCACAACACCCACACAGTATCATAAGAAGAACATCTCAATAAGATGGAACAGTCTTTTTTTAATGATACATTATGTTTTTTTGTGATTCAGTAGTGATCAGATCATCTAGGATATGCTGTATAGGAAAAGGATGTTTATGTGACCAGGAAAAACGTATTTCACCCAAGCTAGGGGAATCTCGCTATACCTGCAACTGGGGCCCGGAGTTTTCCTTGGTCTGTTCACATGAAGCTCCAAGAAACCTTTCAGTTAACTCTTCCAAATATGACCATGGACCATTTACAATATGAGGTTACATGAGCTTCGTGCGAGTTTATTCACATCTTAGTGCTGAGAATGGTATGAATGTGGAGGAATAAAACTTGAACGTCACATAAAGAAATGATTCTAAACTAATTGTGGAGTTGCAGTGAACTAGCATTGACCTCAGGGTAATCTCTATTGAGACCAAAGTGCATTTATCTACATCCATCTCACCACAATGGGGCAGAGTTGGAGTACTCAAAGGAATTCCTATTGTGTGACTGTTACCCTGGAAAGACTTCTATAACTTTACCAACTTCTCTCCAGAGTGGTTAGGAGTTTGACACTGTAAGGGGGAAGTACTTCCAGTAACTGAAATCAGGAAATATTCCCTTGGGGATAGCGTAGTGAGTGAGTAAAACCATTTCCAAGCAAATCTGCTTCGACGCAATAGACTGACACTTAGAGTAGTGTTTCAAATGGTAGGTCCGAGACCTACACGTTTTTCGCAGCTACTTTCTTCTGGTCGAGGCCTGACTAAGGACTTAGTCTAGACATGAAGGTCATTTTCAATGGCTCTACACTCTTAGAAAAAAAAGGTGCTAGCTAGAACCTTAAAGGGTTCTTTGGCTGTCCCCATAGGAGAACCCTTTCCGCAGAGGCTTCTACCTAGAACCAAAAAGGGTTCTCCTATGGGGACAGCTAAAGAACTCTTTTGTAACCCTTTTTTCTAACAGCTTAGGTGGAACAGGGGAGAAATACATTTATGTAACTTTCTAGTAGGGGATTAAAGCCCCTTGATTAAGACTCATTGGCTGTAATCGATTCAACCAAGTTGAATGGTAAACATAAGATTTGATCACCATACTAGAGCTAAATAGAGTTAAATATATTCAAGCAAGGGATATATTCTTAATCCAGTAGACCTTGTCTGTAGAAGATACAAAGTTTATAATCAACAATGACATAGAATCATTCTATCATTCATTTGTTTTTTTCCATGCTCATTACAATACAGTGAACTGTATACAGTACATATGTCAATAATGCATCTCTTCCAACTATTGCCACAGTTACAATCAAATATTTTTGATTGATCCTTTGCTTTACTGTGTTCTCTCTTGCCTAATCCTAGGAGAGAGGATGGGCCCTGGTCAAAAGTAGTGCACTGCGTTGGGAATATGTGCCAATCAATCTTTGACCTTATAGTTACTGAGTTAGTGGGTTTGACTGGAGTTGTTGGTTGGCTACCGTCTTTCTCCATGTGATGATTGGCTTTGATGAACAACCCTTTTTTTTCCTCACCCACTTTTCTGTGGGAATCTGTATTACATACTTCATTGATGTGTGGAAGGAAAGGGGGAAGAGAGAGAAGTTATATAAAGTGAGTCACCGCGGCTCTGAGGGGTTCACTCGTGGGCCGTGGCGCCACAGCAAACAAACCTGAAGAGGTGCGCAACGGGTGAGACCAAGGCCAGCCCATACTCTCTGAAGCCGCTTTCTGGCATACTCTCTGACGCGCTTTCTGGGAAAACCCCTCCGGGAGGCTGAGCTTGCTGGGGAATTTTCTCCTCTAGATGTTCCTGCAGTCTACCCCCCTCACATACACAAGAACCCTGAGACCAACGGCGTAACTTTGAACCTGACAGCCCCCATATTGTTTATGGTGAATTTTGAAGGGGAAATACATTTCCTGATTGTTTGTTCAAAATATCCCAACCACAACTGAAAAACCAAAAATGTCTGTATTACTTTGAACTATTGGTCTAACTCTAACAGTTCAGAGGGGAACCATGCTTGGTCATTTTTTTGTAGAACGACTGAGAAAGTCAATTCTGCGGTGTGTTCAGTTTGACGAAACGTTAGCTACATTACATAACGATTTAGACTGAATGACGTTTACCCACTTTAGTATTGCCAGTGTAACAGTATAGCTTCCATCCTCTCCTAGCTGCTACCTGGGCTCGAACCAGGAACACATCGACAACAGCCACCCTCGAAGCAGCGTTACCCATGCAGAAAAGTGCTGTTTGAATGAATGCTTACAAGCCTGCTGCTGCCTACCATTGCTCAGTCAGACTGCTCTATCAAATCATAGACTTAGTTATAACATGATAACACACAGAAATACGAGCCTTAGGTCATTAATACGGTCGAATCCGGAAACTATCATCTCAAAAACAAGACATTTATTCTTTCAGTGAAATACGGAACCGTTCCGTATTTTATCTAACGGGGGGCATCTATAAGTCTAAATATTCCTGTTACATTGCACAACCTTCAATGTTATGTCATAATTACGTACAATTCTGGCAAATTAGGCGCCCCAAACTGTTGCATATACACTGACTCTGCGTGCAATGAACGCAAGAGAAGTGACACAATTAAACCTGGTTAATATTGCCTGCTAACCTGGATTTCTTTTAGCTAAATATGCAGGTTTTAAAATATATACTTCTGTGTATTGATTTTAAGAAAGGCTATGTCTATGGTTAGGTACACATTGGGTACATATTGGAGCAACGATACGCAACATTGCACTCCTTGTGGAGTGAGAGCGTTGGACTAGTTAACTGTAAGGTTGCAAGATTGAATCCCCCGAGCTGACAAGGTAAAAATCTGTCGTTCTGCCCCTGAACAGGCAGTTAACCCACTGTTCTGAGGCCGTCATTGAAAATAAGAATGCGTTCTAAACTGACTTGCCTAGTTAAATAAAGATGAGATAAAGAACAGCCAAATCAGTGTCCAAAAATACCGATTCCAATTGTTATGAAAACTTGAAATCGGCCTTAATTAATCGGTCATTCCGATTAATCAGTCGACCTCTAGTGTGGCGGGGTGTGGCTTGAATCAATGAGTGACGTATTTGACGGGCAGCGGTGCATTTTCAAACCACAAACGAGCCCCTCTGTAATGGGTCCTATGTGTTGCTGGTGTCAGGTGCAGGACAGCAGATATGAGTAATCAACATACTTTTACAAAGTAACAAATACACGCACATCATGACAGACCGAAAATACAATAAACAATCACTCACAAAAAAACATGGGGGAACAGAGGGTTAAATAATGAAACAGTAATTGTGGGATTGAAATCAGGTGTGTTGTCATGTTCGTCGTTGGAAGCATACTCGGACCAACATGCAGCGTGATCTGGGTTCCACATTTTATTTATTGAAGTAAGTGAACCGCACAACAAAACGATAAAGAAACAACGAAACGTGACTATGTGGTGCGATTACCGATTACAATGATTACCAGCTGCCTCTAATTGGGAATCATACAAATCACCAACATAGAAGAAATAAACTAGAACCCCACATAGAAATATTAAACTAGACTACTCCCTAGTCACGCCCTGACCTACTCCACCATAAGAGAAACAAGGGCTCTCTATGGTCAGGACGTGACGTGTGAAACACAGACAAAACAAATGGAAAAAGAAAAATGGATCGGCCGGTGGCTAGAGGGCCGGTGACGTCGACCGCCATTTTTCAACTGGTAATCCAGAACAGCACCGTTTAATTGAACGCTGCATTTCATTTTTTTCATACTGAACGCAGACCTGGTGACTTTTCTACTCCAAAATTCATGAAAATCAAATAATGGTGACGCCATTAAAATAAAATGTTCCCCTCCAAAAATGTGCCTAAAAATGTGTCCAGATTATCAGACTGGTGTGTCATTTAGCAATTAGCCCTTACCACCTGTAGCCCAACTAATGCAGCGTGGTGGCTATAAATAAATAAGCTTAAGCGTGTGGTTGCCCATCTTTATTTGTCATAATCATGAGCTGCTAGCCTAGTGGTTAGAGCGTTGGCCTAGTAACTGAAAGGTTGTAGGTTCAAATCCCTGAGCTGACAAATCTGTCGTTCTGCCCCTGAACCCGCTGTCATTGTAAATAGGACTTTGGTCGTAACTGACTTTCCTACTTAAATAAAGGTAAAATAAAAATCATATACCCCCAATTGGATGAAGTGCTACTATTGTTACAGACAAATATGGTATAAGAATACCTTTCACTCATCAAGAAAAAATACATACAAACCCCAGTACCTGGTTTCCATCCATATTGAAATCAAGAAGAACAATTGTATGAATGAATCATAAACCAGTTTACTGCTGTGCAATGTCACATGCATCTCTATCAATAAAGACTAGGCTGGGCCAATTTCTTTTGTAGATTTTCTGTTGGAATAAAATATGAAGGTGGTTCTGGTGGTGTTCTTAGGGTGATTATTGAGTTGCAATAAACATGACGAGTGTTTTACTTCCACATAAATAAGGAGGATAGGTTGCTGCTGCTGGTCGGAGTCTGTGAGACAGACAGGCAGGCTTGCTTGAGAAACAGGCTTGCTTGAGTCTACTGCCTGAGGTTCAGAGGAACATCCCTTCTCTAATTCCGTAGCCTAATAGAAACCAGTTGTTTGAAAGTTTAAAATACTACTAAAGTTGTCTTGGAACTCCAAACATATAACCATTTCCAATTATCTCTCGTTTTGAGAAAAAACGCATGTGCATCTAGTCACATCGCAATATAAACTTTACTTAAAAAATGTCCTTTTCGATACAATTCTTATTGGTGCTTGTGAATTTACCATGTGAAATGTGAGTGTTCTTCTTGATTTGTTACAAGTTTAGAGAGAGAGATTCTTCAACGTGTGTTTGGTCAGTCCGTCAGATCAGAGGCAGTAGGGATGACCAGGGATGTTTTATTGATACTGTACAGAAAGTATACAGACCTCTTCTCCTTTTCCACAATTGAATCCATTTTAGAATAAGGCCATAACTTAACAAAATGTGGAAAAAGTCTAAATATTTTCCGAATGCACTGTAAGTACGTGAATTGGACCATTTCCCTCTCCTGCTAAACATTCAAATGTATCGAGAACTTTTGTATGTCAAGGAAAAGATATGAGTAAAAAGCACATTCCTTTCATTAGTAATGTAGTGAAGTAACAGTAAAAGTAGTTTCAAATATGAATAGTAAAGTGAAGTAGAGATGTCCCCCCCCAAAACAACTTAAGTACTTTAAAGTATTTTTACTTAAGTGCTTTACACCACTGGGAGTTATTGCTCCATTCTCCTTACCAGGGTTTGCCAAAGTCGGTCCTTCGGCACTCCTGGGTGCACGTTTTGGTTTTTGCCCGAGCATTACACAGCAGATTAGAATAATAAAAGCTTGATGAGGACTTGGTTATTTGAATCAACTGTGTAGGGGGAAAAAAACATGCACCTAGTGGAAACCCTGCTACAAGCCTCGCTCAACCTTTTCCCCCTTTACAAACCATGGCCTCTGAGGACGAGGCCAAAGCAAATGCATCATTGACACGGGGGGATCCAATCATACAATGTTGAATTGAATAGTACTGTATAGTGTAAAGCCACAGAAAGCTGAATGCATCAAATTCATCATGGTATATTATTGAGGGATTCAAATGGGCCTGTCTGTAATAGGAGGGTCATGATCCCCTGTCCTCCCTGCAATTTGTGTGCCTGCCTGATACTAAGGAGGCAAAGGCTTCATCCCAATTAGATGGGAGATTATGGTGCATGGCCAGTGATGATTATCTTTCATTTGTTCTTGGAGCCAAATTATTTCAACCTCCTTCCCCTTTGTCTTCTCGGTCTATATACCGTATGTGCAAGTCAGAGAGGAGAGACAGATATGATGGATATGTTTTGCATGTTTCATATATCATATTGAATGTAAAATACATCAAACCTTTGATCTGATCATTTCTGTCCTTTTTGATCTGGTAATGAAAATGAACAAAACCTCATGTCATTATGTTTCATATAGTTACATTTTATTTCCAAAAATAATTCTGTCAGATAAGGAATTCTGGAAAGAAGAAAAAACATAAATATATATGCATAAATATTACAATCTAAGTCGAACAGTTGCACAGTAGAAACAAATAAATAAATGCAAATAAATACAGAAATAAATAGACAAATTAAAGCATCGGATAGTACAAAACTATAACAGCTTCTCCATCAGTGATTGTGCAAAGCAGTCCTATTCCATCTCATTCTTCTTTCTACACAAAAATCAGTGAACAGGAACCTCTTGGTGTGTCCTCTTGGTGTGTCCTTGTCCTCACCTTTTGCAAACCTCAATACCTCAATCTTCACATTGAGCGAGGCTCTTTCCCAGGCCACAGGACAAGATTTCCAGTCTTGATTCTGACTGACTTCCAGTCCAACATTCATCTCCAGTTGCCCCTCCATACTTCTGACCAATCAGTACTGAGGAGGAACCTAGTGAGGCTACCTGGTTTCCAGTGTGTGCTTTTCAGCTTGTTTCCTATAGACGTCTCCTTTGTGTCCCATTCGCCACTTGCAGTGGGCCTTAACCAACCTTAACCAGCATCAACCAACATTAACCAGCCTTAACTGGTCTTAACCGGCTTTGACCTGCTGACTGATCTCCAGGTAGGTGATGGACTTGAGGAAGCGAGGGTAGCAGTCTTTCTCCATCAGGGCGTAGATTTTCTCCTGGGCCAGGCTGAAACAGGACTGGCTGGGGCGCTCCAGGTTCTTCTTGGTGATGGCTTTGGTCTCATGGTCTAGGTTGACCTTGGTAAAGAGGGCAATTTTGATTAATATGTGTTTAACAATAAACTAAGTGTTACTGAGTATTGTTCATGTACAATTAGTAAATTATGTGTGTGTGGGCGCATATATTTCTGCAGTGTACATCGAATCCATGAATTCCCCTTCAAACATATTCTGTATGTAGTTAGAACAATTGAATCATTGTATTTGTATTGTATATACCTCTCTTGGTGCGTCACTGCAGACATACTCCTCATAGATTTTCTTAGCCTTGGCGGATAGCTTTGAGGAGGGCTTGGTTATCCTGTAGTCTTCACAGGCCAGGTAGAAAGCTATGTTCTCCTCACTAAACTCTGACACCAGGAAAGCTCTGAACAAGCACAGTCCATCTGGAAAAGAAAAGATGAGACTCAATTTCAACATGTGTCCATTTTTGATATTTGGAAAAAGCTGCATTTCCTATAGTGTTTAAGTATGAATAGTATATTTTAATGTGATATTATGAGTGCATCATGATACTGCTCTTTAGGCTATTTATTCTGGCTATATGGGGTACCAGCCACATGGCTTTTCCTATCCACTTTTTCAATGCACATCTCTACAAGATATACTTCTGAGCTTGTACAGTATGCCCAATTAAGTATGCTAAAGATGCAGGATCTTAATTTGACCAGTTTCCCACAGCAGGAAAATAATCCTGCAGCAACAGGAAAAGTGAATTATTGTGTGGGTTATAATTAATGGACATTTTTGAAGGGGTTGACACACTTTTAGCTTTTTAAAATAATTTCCTGCAACAACAAGGTGATCAAATTAAGATCCTACATTCGTATATCATTTAAGTAAGAGAAGTGATCAGTATGATAACCCATATCAATAATCAGACTTACGTTGGTTGGACAGCAGGTTCTCAAACGACTGCCTCCATTTTAAGGGCTCGTCCATATTTAACCTGTTGTTAAAAAGCGTCAGGTTAGTTCACCCAGTCCTAAGAATATTTGTTAGCATTTATTTAGCATAGTATCCTAAAGTTTTTTTTCTTCCATTTCCGGTGCAAAATTTCAATCGTGACTACATTTATCACTATTCAATTTAGATCAAGTTTAAAAATCTATATAGCAGTTGAGTATTCTGAGCTAAAATATCTTACCTTATTTTGTCAGTCTTGTGTGAGTGACTGATGCTCAGATCTGGCTTCTGTAGAAAGCTTCTAAAGAGAGCTTTGAGTTCCTTTGCCCTGTGAAAACAGAGACACCATTTACATTAGATTGATGCAATCATTCACATCTTACTTACAACTGTCTATCGAATTTCCCCATGAAGTAGCTATATAATAATTCCCATCGATGTAAATCCAAAATGTAACCCAAATCCAGGCACATATATTGAGATGGAAGAGATAGTAGAGATATATGACAAGACATACCTCTCCAGACATGTGATAGGCAGTGATTCCAGTTCTCGGCACATGGTGGGAGATGATGAGATGTGATCCTTTGTGCTACTGTGCTGTATTTCTGTAGTGTTACGGAGCTTCTAGTCTACGATGGCTCTTACACTGCAGTGAAACTAGTTCTCAGTGTGGTCTACTGGCTGTGTGAAGAGTGTGTTTTTATAAGGCAGCCCCCTCTGTGACATCACGTCTCTTAGCCAATGACATGAGGGCCGTGGGAGGAGCAAAATACTCCCTCGTTTAATTTGTTTTCTTTTTGGGGGGGGGGGGGGACCATCACGTGTGACCATCACGTGTGTGATTAGAAAGAAGGAAGCAAATATAAGCAAGCATATTATATTTAGCAAGCATAATTATAAAGTTAATTGCAAATCCACACAATAATTTATTTAAATGTGTTGTATGGATTGAGTTAATTTCCAGCCCTCAAGCAAAAAACATCTGCTTGGAATTGTAATTGTAATGCCACTGCAATAAATAATTGTTATGATACTGAAATTACTATAATACTTTGGGCCAGTTTCCGAGACGCATATTAAGCGTAGTCCTTATCTAAAAAAACATGCTCAATAGTGAATCTTCATTGAAAGTGCTTTTTAGTCCAGGACTAGGTTAAATAAAGCATAAAGCTTATTCTGAGAAGTCAAACACCCATGTCTATAATTAGTCTTCCATTTTGGGCTAGACGAGAAATCTATTGTCTATTCAGAAAGGGGTTTCTATTTTTAAACATGAGACAGAGCCAACACCAAAGACAATCTGACGAATCTCTGTGAGTGTGAAACAGGAAAGGAAGGGAAAGGGGAAAGGAAGTAGGTGAAACAGGAAAAGGGGGTAGAGGATTCCTTGGAAGGACTGTAGGTCCTACACTGGCCAACTAATACAATGTGACTCGTTCCCAGAAACTCTGCTACATTACACACAATGTCACACATAGTTTGCTTGTTTACAGGTCAGAACTACAGATGTAGTGACTCAGCTTCCTTGTTACAGTGATAGGCAATTGGCCGACGCTTACACTCAGATAACGGTGGTCGGCTCTATTCTGCTAATTCATGGGTTATTCACCAGTGCGTCAGGCCGTTTTTATGAATGTTTTCTTGAGGACTGGCCAACTTTTCAAACTTGTTTATTCATTCTAAATGGAGGCTAATGAGGATTTTGTCTAAATTACACTGCAGTGTTTTGGAAATACGATAACATTGATTTAGTAGGCAAATAATTAATTAGGACACCAATTTGTCTCTGAATAAACTGTGGGACTACTGGGAACAATCTAAAGGTGACGACGTCACAATGATGACAAAAGCTTTGCCTACTAAGAATTAGCCTCCTTTATAAATGTCCTTGTTTTTTTCCAAGTCACTATAAAGCACTTTAGATGACAGCTTCATCAGCACCAATTAGGAACGCATTGAGTAGAACTTTCACCAATGTGACGTGAAACCCCAAATACTTTTCTCATATTGTCATCAATCTAAGACTGGAGTAGACATTGCTGAATTTATTTATTTTTATTTAACTAGGCAAGTCAGTTAAGAACAAATTCTTATTTTCAATGACGGCCTAGGAACAGTGGGTTAACTGCCTGTTCAGGGGTAGAAGGACAGATTTGTACCTTGTCAGTTCAGGGATTTGAACTTGCAACCTTTCTGTTACTAGTCCAACACTCTAACCACTAGGCTACCCTGCCACCCCAACTGAGATTAAAAACTGAGGTAACCCACTGGGCACATACTGGTGGAATCAACGTTGTTTCCACGTCATTTCAATGAAATTACGTTGAACCAACTGTTCACGCCCTGATCTGTTTCACCTGTCCTTGTGCTTGTCTCCACCCCCCTCCAGGTGTCGCCCATCTTTCCAATTATCCCCTGTGTATTTATACCTGTGTTCTCTGTCTGTTTGTTGCCAGTTCGCCTTGTTCGTTCAAGCTTACCAGCATTTTTCCTGTCAGCGCCTATCGTTTCCCAGCCTCTCTTTGCTAGTTCTCCCAGTGTTGACCTTTGCCTGTGCTGACACTGTACCCTCCCACCTGACCTCTCTGCCTGAGCCTGCCTGCCGTCATGTACATTTGCCTTACCCTGTATTTTCGACCCCGGCCTGCCTTGACCTGTCTTTGCCTGCCCGTGTTGCCACAATAAACAGTGTTACTTCGACAGTCTGTATCTGGGTCTTACTTTGATTCCTGATACCAACGTTGAATTGATGTCTGTGCCCAGTGGGAAACTTCAAAACTTGACGTTACTTAGTACCAAAGGATTCTCTGGTATGGGGCTCTGCTTATCTGGGTAGTCATGGTAGATTCTTGGTATTCCAAAAAAAGGAAATGTGATAGCATCTCCCATAAATGTCTAAAAGCTTAACTAAATCCACAGGTTGTCAGCTTTTTTAAAATAGAAAGTGCACCATGAATTAAAGACCTTGTTGTTGCTGACATTTATGGGAGATTCTACCACCTTTCCTTTATTGGAATATCAGGATAAAAAACAATGAATGCCTTCGTTCAAGCTTGGACTCCAAACATTTCTAACATTTTTATTTAGCCTCAAATACCCTACTCAACAAATTGGATGCAGTCTATCACAGTGCAATCCGTTTTATCACCAAAGCCCCATATACTACCCACCATTGCGACCTGTACGCTCTCGTTGGCTGGCCCTCGCTTCATACTCGTCGCCAAACCCACTGGCTCCATGTCATCTACAAGACCCTGCTAGGTAAAGTCCCCCCTTATCTCAGCTCGCTGGTCACCATAGCATCTCCCACCTGTAGCACACGCTCCAGCAGGTATATCTCTCTAGTCACCCCCAAGACCAATTCTTTCTTTGGCCGCCTCTCCTTCCAGTTCTCTGCTGCCAATGACTGGAACGAACTACAAAAATCTCTGAAACTGGAAACACTTATCTCCCTCACTAGCTTTAAGCACCAACTGTCAGAGCAGCTCACAGATTACTGCACCTGTACATAGCCCACCTATAATTTAGCCCAAACAACTACCTCTTTCCCAACTGTATTTAATTTTTATTTATTTATTTATTTTGCTCCTTTGCACCCCATTATTTTTTTATTTCTACTTTGCACATTCTTCCATTGCAAAACTACCATTCCAGTATTTTACTTGCTATATTGTATTTACTTTGCCATCATGGCCTTTTTTTGCCTTTACCTCCCTTCTCACCTCATTTGCTCACATTGTATATAGACTTGTTTATACTGCATTATTGACTGTATGTTTGTTTTTACTCCATGTGTAACTCTGTGTCGTTTTATCTGTCGAACTGCTTTGCTTTATCTTGGCCAGGTCGCAATTGTAAATGAGAACTTGTTCTCAACTTGCCTACCTGGTTAAATAAAGGTAAAATAAATAAATAAAATAAAATTTGTGGTATTATTAAGATGTATTTGTCCATTTGTACACACGGTCCAACAGAAATCTGGCTTACACTTTATCCCAACCCTTCTGAAAGACATACATACACGTTGAAGAGGTTGGAGCAGCTGGATGCCATTCTACAGTGCCCGTGGAGCAGTTGATGCTCAAGGGAAAAACAGCAGCCAATGGCTAGTAAGATTTAATACCAGTAACCCTCAGCTCACTTCCTGCCAGATTCCTTGTCATGTCTAAGTTCACTAGGCCAGAATAGTCGATGGCCTATTTTCCTGCTCTAGTGTTGATGTTTTTAAGGACATTCTGTACATCTTCTGGCTCTATGCCAATGGAAGCTTCAACATAGAGTAAACATGTTTTTCATGGCCTTAACAATCATGCTGTTGAATTACATAAGCCCTGACAGAATGAGCCAGATCTATTTCAATTCAAACTCTATTATTCTGACTTCTCTGATGTTTTTGGCATTTCAGAGCGTCAACGGCGACACATTTTTGTTAATGTTTGTAATTTGATCAACATAACAGGCAGCTGCCGAAGCGTATGAAAACGGACTATACGCTATTATGACACAATACTTTTATTATCCCAGTATTCTAGATCAAGGACAAAAAAATTGCCATGACTGTTTGTTTGTTAGGTGATGTAGGGTAAAAAAATGTTTTATCGCTCCCTATACTTTGAAAGCATTTTTCTGCAAAAGTTATGTCATGCAAGTGTTATAAAGTCCTCATGTGGGAGGGTTCAAGTAAAATATCACCAGATTTAGGATAGTAGTGTGTCAGAGCAGATATGTTGGGTCCAAATGATTTGTGTTCCCCTTAGTATTTGAGGGTCAGACTTTTACTCACTACAACTGTATTCAGTAAAGACATACTCATGTGGCAAAAAGGCTTACATTCATCTTAAACTCTTATCTGAAAGAGGGACTGAAATCCTTCCTCAAGATTATGGACTAGTGTGAGCCGTAGCAGCTAATTTACACTGCAGTGTTTGAGTGACAGAAAACAGTAGGCTACAGGAGTGCATAAAAAACATGTGTGGTTAGTTAGGGAAGTGTGAAGTCCTTGATATTGTGTTGTAACCCAACAACTAGCGACCTGGTCGCGTGTTCAATGGTTAAGGTGTTGGATTGACAGTCGCTGGACCCAGGTTTGAATCCCGGTCGGGGCTACCATCAAAATTCAGTCCATGGTGTCCATGGTGTCAGAAGTGTGATGGTGGTTGTCAGGCCATCAGAGAGGCATATCAACACCAGGAACTTGGTACAGAGAGGTGTGGGGACACGCTCTACCAGAGGAAGGGTGTAATGTAGTGTAAAGACACGATTAAATCAAGAATCGTCTGATGGGTGACAATATTAGTCTGTCACTTTTGAATGATATATTATCACTTGTGAATGATGCCCAGCGTAAAGGCAAGAAACAATGCCTTTTTTTGCGACTTTTTCGAATCACAGTCACACACCTCATGTAGCCTAGCCCATTGGCCTATATGTTTTCATAAGGTTTGTAATCACAACTAAAGTGGCCAAATAACTTCTTAAAATTAATCACATTAATCTGCTTTACAATGGGTGTAGAGCCAAGTGCGAAGTGAACCTTTAAAATAAAATCATGACATGCATAATGGCATTTGCAGTCACTTTTGATAACGGTGTTTTCTCGCTAATGGAACATTTGCGCTTATAGTCTACTGCCGTGTGCACATTGATGCACTTATAATGTGAAAAAAATGGCCTAATAGTTTATTAAGATATTAAGCTAAATGTTCTGATCTGTTGCGTCAGGCTCATTGCGTAAAACGTTTTTTTTAATGCTAGTGGTTGTATTATTTTGGGCTCTATCACATCTCACAACTGTCCCAAACTATGTTTGGAATATTTATTTCCCGCACAGAATAATAATAGGTACATTTTTGTACTATGGGGGATAGTAGATTGACATAGGCTAGTGCTTTTGCTGTTCTTGTTGGCTGACAAAAAGTAAATGTGGGCAGTTCTTCCAATATCTTCAATATGCACCTCGGAATTGGATAAGGACGCACTCAGTTGCATCCCTGATGTGTCTGTCTTCACTTGTAGCCTGTGAGAAAGACTGTGATGGAGAGCCATGTGAGTGAGAGGTGCTTCAAAGAACACACAGCACTCAGAAAGAAGGGAATTATAATTATTATATAACACTGTCATGACCCCTACATACCTGTTGGGACTTATTGTGTTATTTTATGGCTGGTTATGACACCTACATAAGAGTGTCAAAACCCACATTTATTCAAATGATTTTTTTCCTTTCCAAGAAGTTTCCTTTTATTTAAAAGTTTGTTTCTTAAATAATTTGTTGTTGTTGTTGTAATCAATCCTTTACAGTCATGTTTCTTTCCATCATATCTTTAAAAACTTGTAGAACATATATTGTATGACACTGTCATGAAGCATTATGACCATCCTGTGTCACTTTACTTGAACTAAGAAAATACACTTCATGACACTGTCAAGAAGCATTATGACCATCATAATCATATAAGCCAGATAGGCCTATCACGTACATGCCCTTATGTAGGTTAAAAAGAGGGTATCTTGTCCTGCTCCTGAAATCTGATCCTGCATTCTTCCCAGGCATCAGCAACAGATCAGCATTGGGGTAGGTGCATGTCAGACATCAATGTGTGCCCAATTATAATGATAATTTAATATGGTCAGTAACAAAAAAATACAATATAACATAAACATACCATTGACACATAGGCTATGGTGTAATGGAATGTTTTGCTTTGTGTGGTAGGTTTTGTAGGTTTTGAGACTCTTATGTACAGTAGGTGTCATAACCAGCCATAAAAGAACTACCATTGTAGGTTTTGTGGGTTTGTACACTCTTATGTAGGTGTCATAACCAGTCATACAATAACGCAATATGTCACAACAGGTCTAATGATGTTTCATGACAGTGACCATATTATAACAGGTTATGACACGTTATGTCAGCTGTTATGACATATTATGACATGGTTATGAGCGTGTCATAACAGGTGTTGTGACGCTGGGTGTCAAGTAAAAGTGTTACCCAAAAGAGTAGTGTCAATTTAAAAAAAATTGAATTACGTGATAGGCCTAGAAGAGGAAATGTGATCATGCTCCTACCCTGTTGTTGGGCTCCTTCCATTTATTGCTTTCCAATTGGGGTCATAATATCACAATCTCATGGGTGTGTATGCGTGTGCATATGTGACTTACAGACTAGGGCTGACCACATTTAGTCGACTGGTCAAATGTTTGGTGATAATGTTGCAGGTTTGCTAGCACGAGCTTCGTGCCAGACCAAGTTAATGCAATAGCTGCTAGAATATCTCAAGTTCCTTGCAGACAGGCCATGCGTCGCCAATGTGATTTAAAAGATAATAATTTTTATCAGGATATTTTCCACCTGCGGTTTGCAATGTTTTTGTTTGTTGGCTTTTATGTCGGCTATTTTTACACATTGGCAATGGCAGTTACTTTTAGATTTGTATCATTTTCATTTTGATTAACCACATGACATTGATTATGAGATATGAAGACTTTATGAATTAAATTGTTCCACAAATTAAACTATTCCACAAAAATGTGCACATGAAAATCTTAACTGGCATGCAAGATCAGTATAAATGGTACAATAACTTGGCACTCCAAATTGAAAAGGTTGCTGACGACCGCTGGTGCAACCTATGGCAATTTCAGGAGCATAACCTCAGGGAGCGGGAGGAGTTGGGAACAGGTTTTTTTCTTCCGGTCAGTTTATATTGATCTCTGGCGCCCTCTTTAGTAATTTGTGTGGTTTAACAAGCTCAGTAGCCTACATACAGTACAGTTGATTCTATTCAAACATAGGGTGTGTCTATACATTACAGTTGAAATCAGAAGTTTACATGCACTTAGGTTGGAGTCATTAAAACTAGTTTTTCATCCACCAATTTCTTGTTACTTGTTAACAAACTAAGTCGGTTAGGACATCTACTTTGTGCATGACACAAGTCAACAATTGCTTACAGACAGATTATTTCAATTATAATTCAATGTTGACTGTGCCTTTAAACAGCTTGGACAATTCCAGAAAATTATGTCATGGCTTTAGAAGCTTCTGATAGGCTAATTTACATATTTTACGTCAATTGGAGGTGTACCTGTGGATGTATTTCAAGGCCTACCTTCAAAATCAGTGCCTCTTCGCTTGACTTCATGGGAAAATCTGAAGAAATCAGCCAAGACCTCAGAAAAAGATCGTAGACCTCCACAAGTCTGGTTCATCCTTGGGAGAAATTTCCAAACGCCTGAAGGTACCATTTTCATCTGTACAAACAATAGTACACAAGTATAAACATCATGGGACCACGCACCTATCAAACCGCTCAGGAAGGAGACGCGTTCTGTCTCCTAGAGATGGACATACTTTGGTGCAAAAAGTGCAAATCAATCCCAGAACAACAGCAAAAGACCTTGTGAAGATGCTGGAGGAAACAGGTACAAAACGATCTAATTCCACAGTAAAACGAGTCCTATATCGACATAACCTGAAAGGCCGCTCAGCAAGGAAGAAGCCACTGCTCCAAAACCGCCATTAAAAAAGTCAGACTACGGTTTGCAACTGCAACATGGGGACAAAGATCATGCTTTTTGGAGAAATGTCCTCTGGTCTGATGAGACAACAATAGAACTGTTTGGCCATAATGACCACAGCTATGTTTGGAGTAAAAATGGGGAGGCTTGCAAGCCGAACAATACCATCCCAACCGTGAAGCACGGGGGAGGCAGCATCATGTTGTGGGGATGCTTTGCTGCAGGAGGGACTGGCACACTTCACAAAATAGATGGCATCATGAGGAAAGAAAATTGTGGATATATTGAAGCAACATCTCAAGACATCAGTCAGGATGTTCAAGCTTGGTCGCAAATGGTCTTCCAAATGGAAAATGACTCCAAGCATACTTCCAAAGTTGTGGCAAAATGGCTTAAGGACAACAATATCAAGGTATTGGAGTGGCCATCACAAAGCCCTGACCTCAATCCTATAGAAAATTTGTGGGCAGAACTGAAAAAGCGTGTGTGAGCAAGGAGGCATATAAACCTGACTACACCAGCTCTGTCAGCAGGAATGGGCCACAATTCGCCCAACTTATGGAAGGCTTGTGGAAGGCTACCCAAAACATTTGACACAAGTTAAACAATTTAAAGGCAATGCTACCAAATACTCATTGAGTGTATGTAAACTTCTGACCCACTGGGAATGTGATGAAAGAAATAAAAGCTGTAATAAATAATTATCTCTACTATTATTCTGACATTTCACATTCTTAAAATAAAGTGGTGATCCTAACTGACCTAAGACAGGGAATTTTTACTTTGGTTAAATGTCAGGAATTGTGGAAAAACTGAGTTTAAATGTATTTGCCTGAGGTGTATGTAAACTTCCGACTTCAACTGTATATGGAAAAATACACGTTTTAAGATTTAAGATTGATTGGTCGAAAGAACAGACGACTTCGTCGACCTAAGAATTTATTTTGACAGCACAGGTGCGTCGGTATATTCTCTATAAAAGTGGATCCTCGTGATTGTATTTTCCTTCCATTTTATACCACATAGGCCTAATAAAATACTTCTGTCTGAGCATGTTGTGAGTTAAAGAAGAGTAAAATTAAGGCCTCAACATCTTGATCAATTTATCTGAACTAACATCTATCTGAATTTCTGTCGGTGTCCATTTTGAAAGTGCTGAACGAATAGGCCTACTTCGTCACAGCTTGTATGCTTGCACTTGTTCATACTTAGAGCTAAGGTGTTAGTGATATACCCAACAAACATAATGAATTTACTGAACATAAATGTAATAATATTTGTGTATGGTTCAAAACTCATTTTGGCGTTCCTTGTTATTGAAGGACAGTGCGGTTCTTATCGACATATACAAATCCACAAGGAGTTAGTAGAAACCACATTTGTTGAAGCAGGTCGGCCATTTCAGCTATGGTTTTAAAAAGTTTGTAAATGAGGCTGAATTAATGATTTCGCTGCCAGACGATGGGACCGTCCACACTCCAACAACAAAGAATATTAGTTTGGATTACAACAATACTCCCAAACAATGACTGGGGATATTTTATTTTAGGATGTCTGGTGTGAAAAGCAAGTTGACATGTTTGGGTACTTTGAAATGTTTGTAAGATTTCAGCTTTCTCATTGGTGACAATGTTTTGATAATGAATGTATGGACACAACCGCTGTATACCAAAAAATGAATTTTCCAGGCTTCTTTCTTACTCCTCGCTTGAAGGCGGTCTATCTGTGTAAATAGAGATATATGTTTTTGGAAAATAGTATATATTTTTGACCAAACAGTGAAGGGACATGGTTCCAACGGCTCAGTGAGTTAGCCTGGTGTTGCCAATACCGGGGGTGTGGGTTCGATTCCTGAATGGGCCGCCATTACAGGTGTGAATCGTTTTAAATAAGATTCTACTAACCTTGCAAAACTCTTGGGGCAACATACAGTAACAGTCAAAAGATTGGACATACCTACTCATTGAAGTAAAAAAAAAAACCTTGATTCCGTCTTATGTAGCAAAATTTGAAATTCTTTTTTTTTTTTACATTGGATAAAAGCAGAGACACAAAGCTCCAAAATGCTATATTATACACTGCATTTTTGAGGAAAAATGGGAAAGTAATTCTGCTTTGAAAGTTGATAAACTTCAAGAAAATGGTCCCTGAATATTTTGGTACTACTAATGGAAAACTCTCCTTTGTCTACACCCATTGAGCATTGTTCACGCCCTCTTAAGCCAGCCCCCCCATCTATTTAAGGATTCACATGTGAGGTCATGTGCTAAACAGTGAATAGCGTAGTAAAGATTAACACTAAAAGTGGTAAAAGTAGTAGCCTACAATAAGGGAAAATTCCAGGTAAACAGAAAATGTCCAGATAAAAATATTTAATAAATGTTAGGTGACACCAGAGGCGATTTTAGCATGTCGATCTTGGTGGGGGGGAAAAATATATGTTTTAGATGCATGCCAGCAAAGCCACTGCATAACACAACACTAAACAATACATTAATTGCATTATAACGGAAACAAGCGGTGCCCACAAATGTTAGGGCCTACATAAAGCCTGCTACAAATGTTAGGGCCTACATAAAGCCTGCTACAAATGTTAGGGCCTACATAAAGCCTGCTACAAATGTTAGGGCCTACATAAAACCTTCGCAACAGCAGAGCTTTCTTTCCAGCACATTGGAGTGAATCCTTACTACAGCTACACCTGGATATCAGCGGATCCTTGTCTGGCAGTGAAACAATTCATTCAAACCTGTTTAATGCTTTAAAAAAAACATAGCTGATATGGCTGACTTGCTTAAACAAATGTGGTTTCTACTGACAATTGAGATGTACAAAGTAGGGCATAAGGGAACGATGAGCGGATAAGATTTAATTTCAATTAAGACATTAATGAGCGAGCCAAGATGGACGTAGTCAATATAACTATGTGTTCAGCACTTTTGAAATGTACAGCGACAGAATGCAGAACATTGGCTGCTCTTACATTATTTTCCCTGCATACAAAGTCAGAACCATAGGATAAATAAAGGGGGCATAAAAGCAGACAATGAAATCTCTTAAAATATTAGATTATGACATTTCTCAAAAACATGTTATAGGCTACATGTGCACCACCGAGTCAGAACAGTAATGTTAGGCAAAATTAAGAGGTGAAAATAGACCAAATTATTAGGGTGAGCCACATGGGCTACTAACATCTTACTACACAACAGACACTTAGTATTACCTTCTTAGAAACAGAATACATATCCCCCTGGCATATTACATATTTTATGCAGCAGCATATAAGACATTTTTGGACTCACCTTGTTGTGATGTGCTCACTAGAACAGGAAAGTGGCGCGGCGGTCCATCGCAGGCAAATTTTGTTATCAAAGAAAGAGAAAGATTTACAATTCTGATGACCATTCAAAACGTATTTTCCCAGTCTGAGCTCTTTTATTCTCGACTTCCCAGTTGCAATGCTTGCAGTTAGCCACTGTCAACAATTTATTCCAAATCACTCATTGTTGAATTTGAGATTTTCAACTTGTGTAATGTCCAATGGCTGATGAGCTCCGATATGTTTTATCTATAATATACCTTAATTATTTATCTTCATATGATAAGGATTAAAAATGATTTGCCAGTAGATTGTCGACTTGATTCATGGTGCTATCTAAGATTTTGAAAGTAATATGTTGACACGATCAGTCCAATCAAAGCTACTTTACATATAACGTGATTTGACGTAATTTTATCTGTGGCCAATGACCTTGAGCCTTCTTGGAAGGGCATTACTAATGTAACTATATGGCAGGACGCAGAGGTCTAGATTTTCGATGTCTACCCGTGATAAGGACTGGTGATGTAGTTTCACCATGAGTGATAGAACACTGAGCTAACTTCTTATGGGCAGGTGGGACGGTAGCGTCACACCTGGCCAACATCCGGTGAAATTGCAGAGAATGCGAAATTTAAACTACAGAATTATAAATATTTTACATATATTTTAAAATCACTAGTGTAATACAGCAAAATAAAGCTTAATTTCTTGTTAATCCCGCCGTTGTGTCAAAAGCACACCATGCGATTATCTGAGGACAGCGCCCCACATACAAAAGCATGAAAAACATATTTCAACCAGGCAGGTGCGCCTGTCAGAAATAGCGATATAATAAATGCCTTACCTACGATGATCTTCTTCTGTTGGCACTCCAAAAGGTCCCAGATACATCACATTGTCCTTTTGTTCGATAATGTCATTCTTTATATCCATAAAAACTCAGTTTAGCTGGAGCACTTCAGTCAATAATCCACCCAGTTTCACTCCATCAAAATGCATACAAAATTAATCCCAAACGTTACTAATAAACTTTTCAATACAAGTCAAACAACATTTATAATCAAACCTTAGGTACCCTAATATGTAAATAAACGATAAAATGTAAGACGTTATTGTCTTTACCGGAGAAAAATACCAAAGAACGCGCTCTCTTGCAAGCGCCTGGAAACACTACAGCCAAAATGGGAGCCACCTAGATAAACTACAATTTCTGAAACTCTTTCTAAAGAGAGTTGACATCTAGTGGAAGCCCTAGGAACTGCAATCTGGGAGGACTTCACCTCATAATAAACATGAAAGCCATTGGAAACAGTGGAAGGCTGAATATTATAATTTTTTGGATGGTTTGTCCTCGGGGTATCGCCTGCCATATCAGTTCTGGTATACTCAGACATAATTTGAACAGTTTTAGAAACTTTAGAGTGTTTTCTATCCAAATCTACCAAATTATATGCATATCCTAGCTTCTGGACCTGAGTAACAGGCAGGTTACTTTGGGCACGCTTTTCATCCGGACATGAAAATACTGCCCCTTACCCAAGAGAGGCTAAACAAAGCTCATATTTTCTGCTGGTTTGTCCCACCACCACAGAAAGCTTGGCTGAAACACCTGCATTTTGGAGCTGCCTTACCCAAGAAAACAAAAAAGAGACCATGTTCTTATGCGGCTTTATTAACTCAATTATATATTTTTTTACATTGTTTGCAAACTGATATGTGACTCGTATTAATAACAAAGCCCACGCCCCCAAAATAAATATATATATTTGGGGGGGTTTTTTGCAAAAAAATTGCCCCACCTGACCTGAATGACGGGTCGCCACTGGATGACGCCTACCCAGACACATTTGTCTAAATTGATGGGTCATGTGAAAGAAATGCTATAACCCACAGCCACATCTTGCTAAGTGGATGGGTCTCTACAGAAGGTGTAACCAGTACTGCCCAATAGTTACTTGTATAGTAGCAATATCAGAAATAGATAGTGTACATTTATATTGACACTATGTACAAGAACAATATCCATAACGACATCAGTGATGAGGTAGTTATATGCATACAATAAGGGGTAAAGTGGCTGAGTGGCGAGATAATATATATATATTTTTGCTGCAATGTATGGCGTGTGTGTCAGAATAGTTAACTGTACTACACTGACTCTGAGTCAGGTGTTGTTGCCAGCCATAGCTTTCCACCAGCACCGTACCATCCTCCAGTCCAACCAGCTGTGTGATGTTGTCCCCTGTCACAGTGCTGTCCTTCACAACACCAGCAATCTCAGACAAATTGCCAATCATGTTGGAGGTCAATTACATAATCAAAATGTGCTGTTTATGCTTTACATACCCAAGTGTTGTCATCGATTCCTTGTAGAGACACCACACTGCTGTTTTGTCAAATAGGACGGCAGCAGCTCTCCACCAAAGTGTTTGTGTCCTGGGTGGCGTCCTGGTAACACTATTGCATTATCCTCTGCGTAGTTGTTGATGAAGTTCACCACTCGCTGCAAGTCCTCATGCTTCAGGTGTAACCTGTGCTTGCTTGGGTCAGCTCTCTTTTTGATGGGAGGCATTAGACCATTCTCCTTGTATGACTGGTGGGGGAGAGTCAGGCGTGTTGTAATGATGCTGAAAGACAAATTCCAGATACAAATATTTTAGCATTATTACACAATAGATAGCCGTAATCACTGTCAGACAAACCTGGCTAACTTGATGAGTCGTCAGCTAGCTAGCTAACAGTAAACTAGCTAGCTAAACAATTAACTATAATCTCAATCCATAGAGTAATAGCAATACAAACCGATTGTCATAGCTAGCTAAAGTTAACCAAATAGGTTCAAAGTTAGCTAGTTAACTAGCTAACATTACGCTATAACTAGCAATGCGAAATGGCATTCTGAGATAACATTACTGGACACAGATCATAAACGTAATGTTAGCGAGCGAGCATTGCCTTGCAATGAAAACAACTTTCTGACAAAATTAGAAACGTATAATACCTGAAACTATAGCTAGACTCTTACTCATATACACGGATGAACGCTTCACGGCAGACTGCAACCCCTTTCATTAAATAAGATGTCCTGTGTCGTTTCTGTTTCGTTTGAACAGTTTGCTTGGCCCGTTGTGTCAAGTCACTCTGGTTCACACTAACGGTGTGCAATGCCATAATTATCATTTTAAGCTTTAGCCCCCACCCTAAATCTCACCATTTTACTCGCCCTAGCAGAGCTGGTTAGGCTGTTTTTATGTTATTCAGAGCGTTGGTGACTGCAACTGTGCTGCTGGCAACAATTTAATTACGCTTTTAGAACAACATTTACTGACACCGGCCATATTCAATGGGTGTTGAGCGTTTGTAAATTTGTTTGTTTTTCTGCACTTTTCTGCAAATTTACCAGCTACATCTAATGACAGTTGTCATAGATACTTGTATAGTGGAGTCTTTTGTTTAGACAATAAACCATAATCCCAACTCATAATATTACTACCCTGCATGAATCTGCAAGTAGCTAACCAATCTTTCTGATACTGTATCTCTCAGATATAGAAGAGATACTTTTTGGGGGCACTATCTGTTTTTCCATGTAGTGAATCTGTTATTCAATGTGTCTGTATGGGCTAATAGCAGTATTTTTTCATCAAATACTTATTTAATATTCTTCAAAATCAAATAGTTAAATGATTCTTCATATGACCTTCTTAAAACAATTCCATAAAGTTTGGTAGAAATGTGGAGTATGTTTTGTTTATCTGTTGGGATAAATGCAGTTTAATTCCATTTTACATTTAATTTTCAGGCAGCAAAATGTGAAGACTGCAAGGAGTGTGTAGGCTTTCACTAGGCACTGCATATGTGTTACTATTAATGTCAACAGTTCTGCTAGTCACTTTGGATGAAGGTGTCTTCTACATGACCATATATTATTACAATTATTACATTCAACATTTTTCAGCAACACTTGTGTTTGACATTTGTCATTAACGTCCAGAATTTTTGGTGAACTAAACAACTCATTTAATCTCAAATCTTTCCTCACCACTAAAGCAAGGAAATCTCCAAGTCAATTAGATTATGTTTGGCTTTATGTCAAGGCTGCAGACAAGGCTTTGAATCCTGACCATCTGGCAGTGGATCTGGGATTCATCCTTATTTATCCCTCTGAATGGCTATCTGATAGAACAGGTAGAGTCCAACCTCATGCATCCCAACTAACATGTTGACCCAATGTGGATAAACGATATGGCGCACCTTATCTGCGGAGGATCAAATGTCAACCGGTCATTGGTGGTTTTGCAAAGCTTTTGGCTGGGATAAATCCATGTTAACTGTGTTATACAAACACCGTCCTAGCTTCTGTTGGAATAATAATTGAAGCAAGTGGTCTCGCAAAGAAATCCATGCAGTCAGTTGTTGAGTAAGAGGATACTGTTCCTGATACATGGCCCATGGGTCTTGGTGAGATACCAAATGTTACGAAGCTATAGTTTTTAAACAGACGGCTTGTTATAAATGAATGCACCCCTTGTTTTTCACTCATTGTGTGCTACAAGAGAAGCTTCTGTTCTGAGGGAAAATAAATAAATATTTGTCCAGCACTAAAACTACAACATCATTTCAACCAATGAGCTATAACTGCTTATGAATCATTTATAAAAAAAAAAATATGAACGAATAAATAATCATCCATTAAAATACTTATAAATGGTCTACAACCCCCTTTAAAGGTACCTTAACACAATGTTACCCAAACAAGTTTAATCATTAATACATCTTATTGCACCAAACATGGTTGACCCCCAACTTTCTGCAAGGAGTATGCCATGGAAATGATCTAGCACTCTCTCACTGTTTTATTCACAAATCATTCTAAGAATGATTAATTTAATTTCAAAGCTAAATGGAGAGTACTTTATTCCCTCAGACATAGCCTAAATAGTCTCTCTAGACATCCGCGTTGCCTCCCACCCAGGGTCTGGTTTTCGAGACGATAGCCAGAGAGGAAGACGCGATGCGAGAGGATTTACTGGCTACTTTGAGAAAAACATCTTAGTTGTGCCTGTTGTTCACACATGTACATGCCCTCTTATTGGCTAGAATGGTCCCACGTGATCTCACCTCTTCCCGCCTGCCTTCCATCTTTGAGGACATGTATTTCCATTGTTAGAGCGGTCATTCGACCATCTTATCAATATAATAGATAATCTTTGCTATAGCCTAAAGACGATGAAGTGCAAATGTCATAAAATTTTTCACAGAAAACTCTACAGGGGGCGACGAGCACTACTTGACTAGCCTAGAAACAAGATGGTGGGTGAACACGGCGAACACCATAACAGTGGGATGCTAGTACACAGAAGGCTAATTGGGAACATTGCAGAGAGGAATTGATTAACTTCAACATTTGACTAATGCGTCCTTTCCGATTCCGTAGAGTGGTTTTCTAATGAAAAACTAAGATGAGCGGGAACACAGATATATGTGAGTGCTGGTAAACAACAGGGGGATGTCACATCGGTGTCACCAAGGGCAATGTTGAGGGCAACAGAGGATGTCCGTCCCTTTTATTATATCATATTAATGTCAAATCATGCAAGCCTACAAACCATGAACACTGCATGTTTTCAGCTTTTCCACTTATCTTGTCTCTAACAGGCCTAGTTCCTGGGATAGTGTAGCTGTAATGATGAACTCGTAGGCTACTGCTCAGGTCGCCATGGCACAAGCCATGTCAAACTTTGAATCAATGACAACTCGGATCGTGTTCATTGGTTGCTTATTTAGCCAAACATGTTTTGCCATACTCCATACATCACGTAACCATTACAAAGGTGTAATTGGATGAAAGCGCACTTACATAGCCTAATGCATGACTGGCTGGATTCAAATCCGGGGTTTCATGAGCACCTAAGGACTGTGTTAGCCCATTGAGCTAAAGCTTAGACATTGGCCTAGGGACCTACGCAAGTCTTTAGCTCTCAGACAAGGTTACCCATTACGTGAGTTTGATGCACCGAACCACCTCCCTTTTTTTGTCATCCCCCTTTGACCTCATCATCAAAGAGATCCAGCCACGTAATAGCACCTACTGTACGTGGCTGACTGGGATCGAATTTGGATCTCCTGGATGCTACAATACTGTATTAGAGCTCAGACACATGACAACATCATCTAAACGAAGATCACCTTGCTCGTTGTCGACGAACGGTGGCTGTTTGCGCCAATTTAACATGTACAATGGTCAGAAAATGTTGGTCAACATTCCAGTCAGAGGTGATAGGATGGCCACTTGCTACGTTCAACTGTTGGTTGTCGCTTTGTGATCTCCGAGTGTACATCTAGTCATTAGCTTGGGGAGCTAACAAAATTCTTTAGGTTTCAGGCAAGGTTACTCAGCATGTGAAGGGGGGGAGAGCTATCACAGAGCTATCACGGAGCTCTAGTCTCCTGAAATAAATCAAATACAATATATTATAGAACTGAGTGAAAAAGAATGTAGCATATGCCAATACATTAAATACATAAATACAATGTAAATAGTCACTGAACTCCTTTACAAACAGTGTACTGCCTTCCCCAAGGAGATGGGGAAGCATCAGGAGGCCAGCTATAGTATAGCGGTGTGTTACCATCCAACTTGGGTCTTCTTGTGTCATTATGTCTTCCTCCAAGGCAATATTCATTCTCTCTACAGTGTCTAGCTCTAGGAGGAGTCTTGGTGGTTTGAAACCTATTCCACTGTGTTCTTAGGGACCTTTAATGACACAGACATTTGTGGGTAACCTTTCCCAGATCTGTGCCTCAACACAATCCTGACTCGGAGCTCTACGGACAATTCCTTCAACCTCATGGATTGCTTTTTTCTCTGACATGCACTCTCAACTCTAGGACCTTATATAGACAGGGGTGTGCCTTTCCAAATCATGTCTGCAACAGGTGTACTCCATTCAGGTGGACTCCAATCAGGTTGTAGAAACATCTCAAGGATGATCAGTGGAAACAGGATGCAACTGCGCTCAATTTCGGGTCTCATGTCAAAGGGTCTGAATATTTCTGTAAATGTGATATTGCTGTTTTTTATTTGTAATAAATTACCAAAAATTTGAAACCTGTTTTTGCTTTGTCATTATGGGGTATTGTGTGTAGAAAGCTATTTAATCCATTTTAGAATAAGGTTGTAACATAACAAAACGTGGGAAAAGTCAAGAGGTCTGAATACTTTCCAAATGCACTGTAGATCTCCCTAAGTGTCCATGTCCTGATTTTCAGGAAAAAGTGGACATTTCAAAAAATATCCCTAATATGATGACTGTTGTATACAAACTTATACGCTTATCAGGTTCTGATCGGCTTACTATGTCTCTAATCTCGAGATCGGCCCCCGACTGCTGATCAATCAGTTCTTTATTTTCCAGTCTCCACTTTGTCATCAAAATGGACAACCTTGCAATGCGTTACATGTATTCATCCTGGCACTACGTCATGTCCCCTCTCAGGTGTTATTCCCACACACCTCATTTACTTGTCTGCACCTACTGCATTAGACAGTTGCATGAAGTAGGTAAGCATTGTGTCGCTCATAATGTGTACGTCTGCCTTTCTCAAATCTAACATGCCTGGTAGTGACATGGGTCGATCTGTGACGACCTCAGATGGATTCAACCCTGTTTTTTCTTTATGAGTGGCCCATATACTAGATAAGACTGTAGGCAATGCATCCGGCCATTTTTATCCCTTCTTGATGCATCTTTGACAGTCTTTCTTTCAAAACTCGATTTGTGAGTGCTACCTGACCACTCGATTGAGGATGGTAAGGGCAGTGTAGTTGTTAGTCTATGTCCAGAAGATGAGCTACCTCCTTACACTCACAGTCTATTTGGTCCGTCAATCCCCATCTGGGAATGATTTCTCGAATCAGAATTTTGGCTGTGTTGTGCGGTTCCTTTCTTAGTAGGGTAGGCTTTAACCCATTGTGAGAAATGATCAACAACGACCAGCACATCTTCCTGTCCTTTACATTTAGGCAGCGTGATGTAATCAAGCTCTAGATGTCTGAATGGTCCTGGTGGGGCAGGCGCTCGTTGTCTGTACTTTCCCTCGTCCCTTGGTGTTGTTTTCCATACAAATGTTGCAATTCGCCAAGACAGCATCAGCCTCTTTCCACACACCAGGATTCCACCATTTGCCCACAAAGCGATAAATTATCTTGTCCGCACCAATGTGTCCCAAAGAGTGGATCTGTGTCACCTAAGTAGGGTAAGAGTGCATTTAGTGCAACACATCGCATGTTGTATTTCCACACACCTTCTTGACCGAGTTTGCATCCTGCAGCCATCCATTCCCACACTTCAACTTTTGATGCATTGCTCTGCATATCTCTAATGTGTTGCAATGCATCCAAGGTGTATTTCCTAATTGGTTTAGGTGACAGGGGTGTTTGCTTGGCAGTCACCTTGGCAGCTCTGTCGGCAAGGTCATGACCTTTACTCTCGCCTGTAAAGAGTTTTCCATGTGCTTTCATTTTCAAAATCGCAACCTGTACAGGTAACTGGAGAGCATTCAGTAGAGCCATCACCTCTGGTCCATTCTTCACAGGAGCTCTCAGTAATGTCATGAATCCTCTGTTTTTCAAATATTTTTCCAACGTCATGGGTAACGCCGAAAGCATACCTTGAGTCTGTGTAGATATTAGCTGTTTTTCTTCTTCAGCCTGTTTGCATGATTCTGTCAAAGCCACCAGTTCCGCCACCTGTGTTGATGTTCCTGCAAGGTAACATGCCTGTCACTATCACATTGTCCATTGTAGTAACTGCCCAGTCTGCCTTCCTCTCTCCCCCATCCACAATGCTTGAACCATATGTGTATAAGATAAACTCAGGGTTTTCCCATGGATGACTTTTAGCAAACCCATCAGAGAGCTGATCCAAAACCAGCTCACAACAGCAGTAGGAATATTAAAAGATAAATACACAACGCAGAGATCTAGAGATCAATGGAACTAGTTGTTTTTCTGTAATGTGGAATTGAAGATTAATGTGTCAGGGACACGGATTGTGTTTCAGTTCAACATCTGTTTAGATTCTGTGTAGGGGTTCCAGTTCGGGACTCATAGCTATGTGTGGCAAGTTCTCATTGGTCCAAACTATCAGGATCAACACACAGTTGATGAGTATCTTTGAAGACCAAACCATCCTGTGTCACAGCCCCATGTGTTAGCAGTTGTTGTTATTCTTCAACAACACAGACCCCAAAGCAAATCAGGAGGAGAAAGATGTATTTATTTAAAGAGAACACATCATAGTTGTTATGCTTGAAAGTGGATGCTTGTTCTTTCCTGTTCTCCTTGTTTTCTCCGCTGAACGAAGAGACAGGATATAGTTTATACCGAAAGCCTAGCCTGTGGTTGACCAACTATAATTAATTTCAGTAAAATTGTGCCAATGTTCAAATACAAAGTATCCGTTTCAGGCTTCAATGTATAGATAGTTTGGACCAACGCACAAAGAATCCAGGTGGCTGTACCGACTTCGACAGCATAATATCCCGAGAGAGCCATGTTTCCGTGAAACAGAGTATGTTACAATCTCTGATGTCTCTCTGGAAAGCAAACCCTTGCCCGAATTTCATCTACCTTCTTGTCTAGAGACTAGACATTAGTGAGTAAAATGCTCGGAAGCGGCGGGTGGTGTGGGCGCCTTCGAAGTCTGACCAGAAGACCGCTCTGTCTGCCTCTTCACTTGTGGCGTTGTTTTGCGTCAGCCTCTGGAATCAGTTGAAATGCCCTGGGTGGTTCGGACAAAGGATCTGCTTCGAGAAAGTTGTATTCCTGGTCGTAGTGCAGGTAAGTAGATGTCGCTCTGATATCCAATAGTTCTTTCCGGCGCTATGTAATAACACTTAAGATTTTCTGGGCTAACAATGTAAGAAATAATACTTTAAAACAAAATACCTACCTTGGCTGTAGTTGATTAAAGAAGCCTGTTTTGGGACATTTAGATTCCTTTTCGACACTTAATTTGCATATTTTGTTAATGTTAGCATTCTCAGTAATACATAACATTAAACTGTTCCTGTTTCTTTGTAATAAAACTTTGCTTTTGGAGCAACATTTTATTCGCATGTTTTTACATAAAACTTTTGGTAATTGCATTTTAATTGAATAATAATGACCTGAGAGTTTCTGGAACTACTGTACACAAGAGGAATAGTGAGAGTTCCTTATTCCACTTATTTAATAACTCCAATATTATAAAGCAATTTCCAAAGTCCTATGTGACAACAATGTTGCAATTGTAATAATCACAAAGTTACTACGTATATATACGAACTTTTTTGATGTCAAATCAACGGAAGGGCTCGTAAGCAAGCATTCATGGTAAAGTCTACAGCCATTGTATTCGGCGCATGTGATTTGATTTTGTGTTAGTGTATTACTTTATGTCTCACTTATTATGAAAATATACGTGTTAGTCATTTTGAAGCTGCAAAAGTGGTCTACTCAAATTTTGAGGAGATTCCATGTCCCTCATGTATTTATTTCTAGATCCACCACTCTCAATTTCTAAGAGCACACTGTGCCGATGAGCATATATTTAGACTAACTACACTAACTGCCGTAGTTGGTTCTTCATCAAATATTTGGCAGCAATCAAATGAATGTTTTTGTTTTGAAACAAATATCTTCAAATGTAATTGAGTATTCTGAGAGGTATTCAAAATGCTTTCAAATATGATTCGTTTTTCTGAGACTTGTATTTGAATATCAAAGAAAATAATTGCTTTTATTCTACTACCTTGGGTATTTGAAAAGTTGGTATTTTCAAATAAACCACAAAATACAAAAATGTTCTGCCCAGGTCTGAATCAGTTTGATTAGCTTATACCATGTATTATTGGTTTGAATATAAAATGCCCCAAACCCCCACAGTATATTCCCCCGGCTTCTGATTAACTTTAGTCTATGTGATTCAACCTGCCCAGAGAGGGTAATTTGCATCAACTTGACATGCTGAACCTATGAATGATACATTAGCTTTCAGGCAGACACTTGCCCCACTTTAGTTTAGGCTTGAGACAAGAAGAACATAATCAATGAGTTAATCAGTGACAATTGCAATCTTTGTTACACTTCTAATTGGGTTAGAACTAACTGCCTCTACAAACATGTTTGATACATATTAATAACATTATGGACGGATTAGATACACTGCCGTATATTATTATGCAGAAGCTGTATTCTCTGGTCACACCCTCCCAATTCCAACAGAGCACTTGGCGTGTGTCTCACGGATATACCAGCAGACAGCAGCAAAGTCTCACTTTTAAAATAATCAACATCGGTCAGTCCAAGCAGCTTGTTAAAAGCAGGATTTATTCAATGCATTTCATATCTACTGAACCAAGTTACATCAAATCATTGTATTGATCGCATACACATTTTTAGCAGATGTTATTGCGGGTGTAGCGAAATGCTTGTGTTCCTAGCTCCAACAGTGCAGTAGTATCTAACAATTCACAACAATATACACAACTCTAAAAGTTAAAAATAATGGAATTAAGAAATATATAAATATTAGGACGAGCAATGTCAGAGTGGCATTGATTAAAATACAGTAGAATAGAATACAGTATGTGCATGTGAAATGAGTAAAGCAGTATGTAACCATTATTAAAGTTACCAGTGAGTCCATGTCTATGTACATAGGGCAGCAGCCTCTAAGGTGCAGGGTTGAGTAACCGTGTGGTAGCCGGCAAGTGATGGCTATTTAACAGTCTGATGGCCTTGAGTTAGAAGCTGTTTTTCAGTCTCTCTGTCTCAGCTTTGATGCACCTGTACTGACCTCGCCTTCTAGATGATAGCAAGGTGAACAGGCAGTGGCTCGGGTGGTTGTTGTCCTTGATGATCTTTTTGGCCTTCCTGTGACATCGGGTGCTGTAGGTGTCCTGGAGGGCAGGTAGTTATTTTCCTGACACCACACTCCGAGGGCCATCACCTCCTCCCTGTAGGCTGTCTATTCATTGTTGGTAGTCAGGCCTACTACTGTTGTGTCATCTTCAAACTTGATGATTGAGGTTAGAGGCGTGCGTGGCCACACTGTCATTGTTGAAGAGGGAGTACAGGAGTGGACTGTGGGGCCCCTTGAGGGGCCCTTGTGTTAAGGATCAGTGTAGTGGAGGTGTTGTTTCCTACCTTCACCACTTGGGAGAGGCCCGTCAGGAAGTCCAGGACCCAGTTGCAAAGGGCGTGGTTCAGACCCAGGGAACCACCACTGACATATACAGTAAGTCCTATTAAGTGTAAACCTCTTCAATGCTTCTGCTCATTGAGAGATACCCAACCACTTCTCTGTTTCAAGGTCCAGCTATGAATGCCAATGGAATACTTTGTATATCAGGTAACAGATGCATGAATACATTATGACTTGAGGGGGAAAAACTTAAGAGTTCAAGGGCTAACAGAGGGAAAATGATTTAGTCACAGTCCGATCTGGGTGAATTGAGAAATAAATCATAAACGGTATGCAGAGAACAAATGCCCACTTTGGCCCAAGGGCTAAAACTACATACTTAATATGCACGTTACCATGCAAGGACAATGTATATGATTGTGTTCCTACAGTACATGCAGAGCTACCTTATCAGCGCTAATGAAAGATTAATATAATATATATTCCAATACCAGTGCTTTTTTGTTGCGGGAGTGGGGAGATATGGGTAGTTCCACGAAATCAGTCCCTTTTGGGTCGTGTAACATTCTGTCATGACGAGCACATGTTCAACTTAATAAAAAAAACATGTTCTCCCATCTCAAACAAAAGACTATAGTAAAAAATTGTAAAGGAAAAGCCAACCCAAAAACAATATTTTGGTATTTGTTTCATTAGTCCATTGTTGACATAGTCCCAAACATGTTTTGAATGTCAGCAATAACATTTTCAAAATATGTAGCTTTTAAAATACAGAACTCATCTCTGTATAATGCAAAAATGCATCATACAGGCTTGATTAAACTTTTCATGCGTGAGTTCCAAATATCTCTAACGGTCACCCCCATCCTGAGTTTGTTTTGAGTTTTTTTATGCGTGTGTTGTCAGAATGCAATCACTATCCCAAAATGTGATTGTCAAACCAAGACGTACACTGCCTGCTAATTATCTATCGGCTATATTTCAACTTGTCAATTTGAAATGATTTTCTGAATACGTTTTTATTTTCTTACAACAGTTTGATTTGAGGTGTGTTCTGCCTCCTCATTAATTTACATAGAAGTATCCCATTTCACTGTTGCGGACAATTTATGTTTAAGGCTTTACTGAACCGGACAAACTTCTCTTTTCCATAAGAGCCCAAGCACCTCCCCAGTGTTTCCCCAAATCAAGTATGCAGATATTTGAGCATTCTAGCACAAACTTTTCCCCCTGGTACATTTTCTGACTGGTGCTTGCATTGCCTTCATTGTTGTTTTGCTTACAAATAATAACTTTGGACGTGTGTGTTCTAACCAAAGTAAGTGCCTTAATTTCTGTATATCGGGATGTCGTTTCTACTGTAGCATACCATATGTACAGTATGTACATGTATGTATGGAGCATAATGTAGTTACTGTTTTTTAATTTTTTAAATCAGCTACTGGTGACAAATCATGCATTCCGATTATTTTATAGATTGTAATGGACACAGAAAATGCTTATTTGAAAGTTGTACTGATTATGATGAGCTAATGCTAAGCTTTATGACAGCTATGTGTGGCGCCATGTTTGTTGACATTATACAATGCCTTCTAAGTGTCACGTAAACATCTGTCCGACCAAAGATGTTATAACAAAATTAAGTGAGGGATGGTTCACTCGTCTTTTGAGTAAACTTCCGGAAGTGAATGAAGAGACTTGAATGATGGTATACGACACACCCGTCACTGTCTGAACATTGCATTTCAAACATAAACTTGTCACATTCAGGACATAACGTTGTAAGGACTGCGTTTGTGCGAAATGTTTCTGTGAAAAAAACTGTGTTGCCAGCTCAAAGACTGACTGTTGCGTCAATCTAAAATGGACATTCTAAATAAGCGTTCTAAATCACACCGGTTTGAGTTTACACTGCAGGGACCACTGTAGAATGATCAAACCCATGTGTTGGTATGCATCAAAAGGTTAATTGCAATCTCCACAGCTATTTTCTGCAATGGGATGATGTGAGGCTGTGATTGAAGCATAATGGGGATAAACGATGGCGATAAGTGGACCTATCTGAACGTGATGGCTTAAAGGTATTCCCTTCTGAAATGAGAGGTGGAAAAAGGGGCCTCATTAGAAAGGAGAGTCTGTCTTGTCTTTCCCCAGTCTCAGAAATGACTGAATCATTGCACTGATCTTTTGTTGGACTGTCATAAATCTTCCTCTGTAACATTATCTTGGCAGATTCATTACGGATAATTGCGATATTAATGCATTAAGAAATGGAGAGCAGAGCACAGTTTCAAAAGTTCTCTCTAGTTAAACTGTAAGGATCAACATCAGGACCCAGTGTTTCTTTTTAAGAAAGGGCGATAAAGGTTTTGTGGAGTAAACCAATCCTTTACATTTATGGACCCTCACATTTTATAGTTAGGCAGAGACATAGATGACACCATAAAGATGAATCTCATCTTATTTTTTTTATTGAACAGATAGGATAGTGAGAGGCAGATAAGAAGGAGTTTGAGTCAGAAGGGTAGTGAGTCAGATTCCAGCCCATGATAACTCTGGCATATACGGTGCGTGTGCTGGGGTCAGGGGCTCTAGCCACATGACCACACACGACCACATTCATCTTTTGACGGTGCCATTCCGTTATGGCTACTTACAATAGTTTGAAGATGGAAAAGGGGGGAACATACAGTATACACTTAGTATATATGGATGAATAAGGTGGTATCAGTGCCACATCTGAAATGACTGAAAAAGCCAATCCAATTTGAACATAGTCTGGGAGTGAGGAACTCTACTCAGAAAAGTCGTTAATTCTCCCCCCAAAATTACAAAGATGTCATTTTGTGTGGTTATGTCCTCAGATTCAATCAATGCACAGGTGTCACATTTAATTTAGACTGCGACTGAGTCATTCTTTTTCAGTGCTGTATAGAGTCTCGATATAGAGTTGAAGAGTTTTTTGGTAATAATGAGTCTCTGTGCCTAGCACTCCACCACCTCTGTAGGCCTACTTGACATTGAAGGATAATGGAGAAAAGAGCTGTTGAGGGGATGTCTATTAATTCCTTCCATTTTGAAGGAGAGTTTCATTTTCAACAAGGGATTAATCGGATGACCTCAACAAGCCACTTGACCACCTCCAAACACGAGTCTATGATAATCATTCCACTAGCATGGATATAAGGGAAAATAGGAATAAGATAACACATGCTGGTTGATTAAAAGGGATAGTTCATCCACGTTACAAAAATGTTCTGTCTATTTGGAAAGGAAACACATATGTACATTTGTAATTTGGTTGAGCTATCCTTTAATTAGCTAACACAGCAATCGCCATCTGTGGCAAATGCTGGCTATACAGTACGCTAAGAGCTGAGTAATTAAAACTTTTGAATGTTATATTCAGAACATTTGGGGATTTGTTGTAGTTTGGGGAGATACGGTAATGTGTTATATTGTTCAGAACAGCGATAATAAAGACAAGCGACAATGCCAGGCAATGTTTATGCCACACTGTCAGAAAAACAATGCTGCACATTTTCTATGTGCCGTTCTGGTGTCAATTTTAATTACTGTTTTGATTCCATCTTTGACATACACTAATTGCAAACATATTCTGTCTTTGGCGACAAGAGCAAATGAAAAGTGCCTCTGCATTTTAGGCTTTTATACTGAATATTAGGGCTTTAGTGGCAATGGGCAATTTATACATTTTTGCAGCAATTGCACTGATTGCATCTGACTGCAAAATGTGAAGCCCGGAAATCATTCTTTGAGGACCTCTTTGTTGGGTTTAATTGAATCGGTAGATAGGGACAAGTAACTCAGGGAATGGTGAAATGACATTGCCTTATCTTCTCACTTTCTATAAGAACACATGGAATCAAGAAGAGATGTAACAAATGCAAGTACTCGCAAGTGTCTCACCTTACCACACACTGTATACCCATGGTTCTAAGGGGTAAGATTTGGGACATAATAAAACATTTTATTATTGTTGAGGGTCATTACCCATCTGCCTAAGCACTAATAAAACGTCCATATAGTTAAGCCTGGCTGATGTATTTCACTTGCTTTTAGTTGCGGAATTAGCATACGGTTACAGTCCTCTTGGAGGACCGGCCCAAATGGGAGCCAATTAATCGAGGCACAGCTTAAATTGTCGGTCATGAAATGTGCCTCGAAGGACAGAGCGAGATAAACCTCTCTAGAGTTGTGATCGTGCTGAAATCATTGATGTAAATACAGGTTCCTGTTAGTTGCTGGGGCATCGAAATCAACGAGCCAAGGATAAAACCAACAACTTTCTTTGCATTCATGTTTCAAAATGTATGTTTTTCAATCATGAAGAACCCACCAATTCATTATCTACCCGTTCTCATCAAAGCAGCATGTCTACCATCCGTCTACCAAATGTCTGTACATTTGTCTCAATTTGTCTAGCAAAATCATTTGGGCATCATTCTGATCCTATTAGCGGACCCCTAAGTGAAGACGACTTCATTCATTCAGCCGGAGCGAGGGATCTGACAGTGAAGGAGGGAGGAAAGAGGGAAAAGGAGGGGAGGAGAGAAGTACTCTGCGGAAAGACACCTAAATTGAGAATAATGAGTCTGGAGAGAAGCAAAGTCATCTCTTTCATCTTCAGCCAGACTTGAAACCCTTTTCATCATCATCATCATCTGCAAACTGTGCATGCTTACTGCAGACACATCAACCTCCAAGGAATAAAGAGACGTTTCGCTTTCAAAGGAATGTGCCTCAATTTCCGCCTTTCTATCGAGTTTCAAGTCCTATAGTGCCGCAATTTGAGTTAGGGTGCACCGCACCGGCAGGGACGGAATTAAAATGGGATGGGGGCCCATGAATTTGTGGACAGATTACGAGTGAAGGCGCTGTACAGTTGATTTATGCTGTCATTAGGTTGTGCAAGGGCATCTGGGTTGTGTTTGGGGGGAGTCTAACCAGGCTCACAATAGGATCCCAAATCTAATGAGCAACCCTTTAAAACCTTTGGACATTTACAGGTACCTGGGTCCCATTGAACAATTCAGCCAGAAATCGTCCCAAATGATCAGTCTACTGTGGCAAATTGGAGATCATGATAATAATACAATAAGGTGGGTTGCTGAAACACGTTTGCGTGATGAGTAACCTTGCCCCAGACCTGAAAACTTGCGTCAGCTCTTCAAACTAAAGGCTTGAGCTCAGAGGGAAATGAAGGAGATCCTGGTTCAAACCAAAGTCGGTCACATTGACATTCCGTTGCCCTTTCTTCCCATTACCACAAATTGGACTTCAGGTTGGAATGGAATCAAGTCGGGCATATGCTAAACTATCACTGCTTTATTACACCGAACAAAAATATGAACGCAACATAAAACAATTTCAAAGATTTGCTGAGTTACAGTTCATACAGTTGAAGTTGGAAGTTTATAAACACCTTAGCCAAATACACAATTAGCCAAATTCACAATTGCTGACATTTAATCCTAGTAAAAATTTGGATCACCATTTTAATTTAAGAATGTGAAATGTTAGAATAATAGTAGAGAGAACGATTTATTTCAACTTTTATTTCCCAGTGGGTCAGAAGTTTACATACATTCAATTAGTATTTGGTAGCATTGCCTTTAAATTGTTTAACTTGGGTCAAACATTTTGGGTAGCCTTCCACAAGCTTCCCACAGTAAGTTGGGTGGATTTTGGCCCATTCCTCCTGACAGTGTCACGCCCTGACCTTAGATCCTTTTTATGTCTCTATTTGGTTTAGTCAGGGTGTGATTTGGGGTGGGTATTCTATGTTCTATTATTTGTATTTCTGTGTTCTGGCCAGATAGGGTTCTCAATCGTTGTCTCTGATTGAGAACCATACTTAGGTAGCCCTTTTCCCACCCGTCTTTGTGGGAAGTTGACTTTGTTTATGCCACATAGCCTTTAGCATCACAGTTTGTTTTGTAGTGTTTATTGTTTTGTTCGGCGTCTTTTCTAATAAAAAATCATATGTACGCTCACCACGCTGCACCCTGGTCCTCTTCATTCAACGGCCGTGACAGACAGAGCTGGTATAACTGAGTCAGGTTTGTAGGCCTGCTTGCTCGTAAACGCTTTTTCAGTTTTAAAATGTTCTATAGGATTGAGGTTAAGCCTTTGTGATGGCCACTCCAATACCTTGACTTTGTGGTCCTTAAGCCATTCTGCCACAACTTTGGAAGTATGCTTGGGGTCATTGTCCATTTTTGGAAGACACATTTGTGACCAAGCTTGAACTTCCTGACTGATGTCTTGAGATATTGCTTCAACACATAATTTTACTACCTCATGATGCCATCTATTTTGTGATGTTCACCAGTCCCTCCTGCAGCAAAGCACCCCCACAACATGATGCTGCCAACCCGTGCTTCACGGTTGGGATGGTGTTATTCGGCTTGCAAGCCTCCCCCTTTTTCCTACAAACATAACGATGGTCACTATGGCAAGTTTAATTTTTGTTTCATCAGACCAGAGGACATTTCTCCAAAAAGTACGATCTTTGTCCCCATGTGCAGTTGCAAACCGTAGTCTGGCTTTTTTTATGGAGGTTTTGGAGCAGTGGCTTCTTACTTGCTGAGCGGCCTTTCAGGTTATGTCGATACAGGACTAATTTTACTGTGGATATAGATATGTTTACCTGTTTCCTCCAGCATCTTCACAAGGTCCTTTGCTGTTCTGAGATTTGCACTTTTTGCTCAAATGTATGTTCATCTCTAGGAGACAGAACACGTCTCCTTCTTGAGCGGTATGACGGCGGCATGGTCCCATATTGTTTATACTTGCGTACTATTGTTTGTACAGATGGACGTGGTACCTTCAGGCATTTGGAAATTGCTTCAAAGGATGAACCAGACTTGTGGAGGTCTGCAATTTCTTTTGAGTTTCCCATGTTGTCAAGACAAGAGGCACTGAGTTTGAAGGTAGGCCTTGAATGCATCCACAGGTACACCTGCAATTGACTCAAATTATGTCAATTAGCCTATCAGAAGCTTCTAAAGCCATGATATAATTTTCCAAGCTGTTTAAATGCACAGTCAAATTAGTGTATGCAAACTTCTGACCCACTGGAATTGTGATACGGTGAAATAATCTGTCTGTAAACACAAAGTAGATGTCTGAACCGTCTTGCCAAAACTATAGTTTGTTAAGAAATGTGTGGAGTGGTTGAAAAACGAATTCTAATGACTCCAACCAAAGTGTATGTAAACTTTCAACTTCAACTGTTTAAGGTAATCAGTCAATTTTAAAATAAATACATTAGGTGCTAATCTATGGAGTTCACATAACTGGGAATACAGACATGCATCTGTTAGTCACAGATACCTTTAAAAAAAAGTAGGGGCCGTGGATCAGAAAACCATTCAAGTATCTGATGTGACCACCATTTTCCTCACACAGCCTTTATCTCCTTTAAGTAGAGTTGATCAGGCTGTTGATTGTGGCCTGTGGAATGTTGTCCCACTCCTCTACAATGGCTGTGTAAAGTTACTGGATATTGGTGGTAACAGGAACACGCTGTCATACACGTCAATCCAGAGCATCCCAAACATGCTCAATGGATGACATGTCTGGTGAGTATGCAGGCCATGGAAGAACTGGGACATTTTCAGCTTTCAGGTATTGTGTATAGATCCTTGCGACATGGGGCTGTGCATGAGGTGATGGCAATGGATGAATGGCAAGACAATGGGCCTCAGATCTCATCACGGTATCTCTGTGCATTCAAATGCAATTGTGTTCATTGTCTGTAGTTTATGCCTGCCCCACCACCACGGGGGCACACTATTCACAACTCTGACATCAGCAAACTGCTCCCCCACACAATGTCATGTACCATCGTTCCAGTACAGTTGAAACCAGGATTCATCCATGAAGACCACACTTCTCCAGCGTGCCAGTGGCCGTCTCTGGATCCGAGAGGTACGGGCTGCCTTAATCAACATCATAGGTGCAGAACTGCAGATTTGTCCACCTTGCTGCCTGGAACCGGCATTTCCACTGAGCCAACCTTCCGGTTACTGACCAAACGCTCTTAATCGCTAAGCTAACTTAGTAGCTCTACGTGCTCTTTCTCAATGCTTCAGTGAATTCCAACTTAATACAAGAGACAGCTTACCGAGGTAGGGTATAGTAAAAAAACTACTTTCACCATGGGGTGTTTGGGTCGTTTAGTTCAAAACCCCATCTATGGTACAAACTCCTTACGAACTTGCCACTAAGCTTGACAACTGCAAAAGCAATCACCAGTGAAATAGACTACCGATAGCGTCAGAGTACTTGATAATTGTAATGGTGTAGTAAATAACTTTCAAAAGAGACAAATTACCTATGATTTTGAGACATACAGTGCCTTGCGAAAGTATTCGGCCCCCTTGAACTTTGCGACCTTTTGCCACATTTCAGGCTTCAAACATAAAAATATATAAAACTGTATTTTTTTGTGAAGGAATCAACAACAAGTGGGACACAATCATGAAGTGGAACGAGATTTATGGATATTTCAAACTTTTTTAACAAATCAAAAACTGAAAATTGGCGTGGCAAAATTATTCAGCCCCTTTAGGTTCAGTGCAGCAAACTCTCTCCAGAAGTTCAGTGAGGATCTCTGAAGGATCCAATGTTGACCTAAATGACTAATGATGATAAATACAATCCACCTGTGTGTAATCAAGTCTCCGTATAAATGCACCTGCACTGTGGATAGTCTCAGAGGTCCGTTAAAAAGCGCAGAGAGCATCATGAAGAACAAGGAACACACCAGGCAGGTCCGAGATACTGTTGTGAAGAAGTTTTAAAGCCGGATTTGGATACAAAAAGATTTCCCAAGCTTTAAACATCCCAAGGAGCACTGTGCAGCGATAATATTGAAATGGGAAGGAGTGTCAGACCACTGCAAATCTACCAAGACCTGGCCGTCCCTCTAAACTTTCAGCTCATACAAGGAGAAGACTGATCAGAGATGCAGCCAAGAGGCCCATGATCACTCTGGATGAACTGCAAGAGATCTACAGACTGAGGTGGGAGACTCTGTCCATAGGACAACAATCAGTCGTATATTGCACCAAATCTGGCCTTTATGGAAGAGTGGCAAGAAGAAAGCCATTTCTTAAAGATATCCATAAAAAGTGTTGTTTAAAGTTGCCACAAGCCACCTGGGGAGACACACCAACATGTGGAAGAAGGTGCTCTGGTCAGATGAAACCAAAATTGAACTTTTTGGCAACAATGCAAAATGTTATGTTGGCGTAAAAGCTACACAGCTCAACACCCTGACCACACCATCCCCACTGTCAAACATGGGTGGTGAGCTAGCATCATGGTTTGGGCCTGCTTTTCTTCAGCAGGGACAGGGAAGATGTTAAAATTGATGGGAGGATGGATGGAGCCAATACAGGACCATTCTGGAAGAAAACCTGATGGAGTCTGCAAAAGACCTGAGACTGGGACGGAGATTTGTCTTCCAACAAGACAATGATCCAAAACATAAAGCAAAATCTACAATGGAATGGTTCAAAATAAACATATCCAGGTGTTAGAATGGCCAAGTCAAAGTCCAGACCTGAATCCAATCGAGAATCTGTGGAAAGAACTGAAAACTGCTGTTCACAAATGCTCTCCATCCAACCTCACTGAGCTCGAGCTGTTTTGCAAGGAGGAATGGGAAAAAATGTCAGTCTCTCGATGTGCAAAACGGATAGAGACCTACCCCAACCGACTTACAGCTGTAATCGCAGCAAAGGTGGGGCTACAAAGTATTAACTTAAGGGGCTTGAATAATTTTGCACGCCCAATTTTTCAGTTTTTGATTTGTTAAAAAGTTTGAATATCCATACATGTCTTTCCACTTCATGATTGTGTCCCACTTGTTGTTGATTCTTCACAAAAAAATACAGTTTATATCTTTATGTTGAAGCCTGAAATGTGCAAAGGTCTCAAAGTTCAAGGGGGAACGAATACATTCGCAAGGCACTGTAATTACTATACCCACTCCACTGTGCTGTTCAAGGGCCCTGGGTTGTCCTGGGATGTGCCTGTTTCTACTAAATAATTGGCTGCAATGTTTAGGGGGCTGTGAGATTACAAGTCCTCCAGCTATGGCAGCTCCTGCCAGCCAAACAGTCTCCGAAGACCCCGAAACCGTTGATTCCTACAGCTTTTCACTGTAATTTGTGCTCTATCAAAGGTCTCTAGACATCCAGATTATGTGCTAGTCAGTGCCTGTTTCATTTATGTGAAGGGGGAACGTTGAGAAATGTTGTAAAAAGGGTCCCGAGGCATCTGCCCACCCCTGAAGCGTCCCGGACACAGCCGAGTAAATGAGGATAACTAATCGTTTGTTTACTATGTGAAATATGAATAACACAAAATGTATGATGTTGTCAGTTCAATTCATCACATTGTGTCACAGGCCAATGATTTGAGGAATGTTGTCTTGCGATGCATAGTTCTTTCCCCAAATACCTCGATTGAGATGGTAACAGGTAGCTGCACTACTTACTAACAGGTCTGTATACTATTTTGAGGTGATGTTTTGGTACATAACGCAATATGGGGATGACATTGTGTTAGCTGGATGATATGAGATGACTAAAGTTATTAACCTCTGCCGGTTATATTTGGATTGTGTACTTTAGTATTAGAGTACTGTATTCAGTATATGGGGCACAGAACGGCATGGATTATTATACACTGTATATTGTACAATGGCTGCCTCTGGCTTTGAATGACAGTATACCACTGTTGTTTATCAGTAGTATAGCACAACATACAATGAGTACTTTTCAATGATTCAAGGAAGTTTCCCTCAAATCCCCACCCTGGTCTGGCTGAATATTCCTCAGCACCTGATTAGCGTAGCATTATAATACCATATTATGCTAATCATCAGAACTGCATAGAGGAAGCCGAAGAAGTAGCAGAGGCTCCACAGGTGTTGCGTAGGGACCCTGGTGTGTCTATGGATTTACGCCTCTAACAGGTTTTGTACTACAGGATGGGAAGCTAGACTCCATTCTAAATTCACATGCTCTGCTTTTCATTAATGCTAGCTGTTGAAGAAGTACGTGGCAAAACAACAGAGGAGAACCCCCACCGGTGGTCACCGGAGGGTGTTTTTTGTTTGTGGTGTGCATTACCAGCGATCGGTAGATCTTTAATTCTTCAGTATCTCCGTCTTTCATCTCAGTCATTAGCTCGGTAGCTAACAATGAGAGACTGAGATAAATAACTGAACTGGCTCTTTGTTAGTGTTCCTGGCATAGCAGGGGCATTGATGCCACCCTGATGTGAAATCTTTATTACATCCATTGTTAAGCTATGTGAGAAAGTATAGATGTTGAAAATATCATACTCCAGAAATATTTCAAAGCCAATGAGGTGATTCAGTCTGAGTGCTCTTCTGATCTGAGTATGTCTCAGCTGCCAAGCAAATTGGCTTTTTTGGATGGAAATATGGGAGGTTTCATGTCAGTACGATGTAATTCATCAGATGAACAACATCCCTGTTCTTAGTGGTTTGGGCTTGTTCATGACAGGTTTTGAATCTCCTGAAACCAGACCTGGGTACCAATAGTATTTTTTTAAATATTTTGTACTTTCATTGCACTTGATTGAACTTGCCTGGTGCTGCAGGAATAGTCCCACATCTGCAAAACCTGCCCATCTGGCACTCCACACTAGTTTTGGTTGCACATTGGTTGTGGGAACAAAGCCAAAGGTTTCCTGACTGGTAGTTTTTGAAAGTTTGATAAGAAAACTGACATTTTTTATTTTTAGGTTGCAGGGAGGTTCTGAGAACATTTTAAGGCTCTGAGAATATAAATTATAGTTATTTTTAGGTTGCAGGGAGGTTCTGAGAACATTTTAGGCTCTGAGAATATAAATTATAGGTTATTTTTTGGTTTTTGAATAACTTACTTAAAACGTTACGTTTCAGTAATACTTCTAATAACACTGTTAGCTTATTTCAGGTTCACTTTTTTGAACTCCTAGTACAGATAGGACACATGGAAATTCATTATTTCATGCATGCAAACACATTTATTTTTTGTGACACGGTATCAGAGAGAAGCGAACCTATAATCTTCTGTTCTCTAGCCAGGATTTAGTCCACTGTGCTACCAGGATGGTAGGTGCCTGTTCTT